>NC_043711.1:1386145-1397300 GCF_006229205.1 Suricata suricatta | reverse complement strand
AGCACCTGGGCGTGGGCCAGCCCTGCCCATGGAGCCCCGCCCCTGGGCCAGCAGCCCTACCCGGTCTCACTCCACAGGCTTAGCTTCCTGAGTGCCCACCTGACCTTGTCCAAACCTTTCAGCGATCGGCCACGGGCCCTGGCAGAACCAGACCAGGCACCTGGCAGCCGAGAGCCCCCAGGGCCAGACCGGCAGCATGTTCAGCCACATGGCCCTGCCCTGCCGCCCCTGCCTGGGACCCCCATCCCCGCTGGCCCACTTCAGCCCCGGTGTCACCACTGGGCCTGACCCAGATGGGATGTGGAGAGAGGGAGGCTGGGAACCACCACCCACCTCCCGCCCCGCCCTGCTCCTGAGGCCCACACCCCACCCACGCCACACCAGACTGGCCAGGAGCCACAGAGAGGGGTCCTCAGCACTGTCAGCAGAGCTTGGGGCTTTGGGTGCCAGGAGATGGGAGGCCACCGGGGCTAAGACGAGGAAAGGCAGCAGCGGGGAGGGGGGACCGCAGCAAGCCGCCCCTGAGGGTGTGGGGCCGGGCAGGGGCCGCCCACAGGGGGCTCACCTGCATCTGCCGAACGGCAGCCTCTGGACCAGTGGAGACAGGCAGCTGTAGAGGCCCGTGGAGGAGGACAGGCAGAAGATGCCTATGATCACATAGACTGCGGGGCAGGGCAGGTGTGAGGGGCAGGGGCCATCGGGGTCCCCGGCCCCGCCCCCCACCCGAGGAAGGGCTCCAAGCGTTTGTGCGCCCTGGCAGGCGAGGGGCAGTCCCCCTGGCTGAGGTCCCCTCCTCAGGGCTGGCGACAGTGGCCCGCATTCACCCCACCATCAGTCAGCCAGACTTCTCTAGTGAAACCCCTCCATGGGCTCCAGAGTGGACCAGGCCCGTCCCCTCGGGCGGCCGGGGGCGCACCGAGCTGGTCATAGAAGTAGTAGAGCAACACCAGCATGGAGCAGCACATGACCACGAAGACGCAGATCATGACGGGTGTCACGTCCACGGCCTCGTCCTCCTGCTTCTCCGGCCCGTCGTCCCGCTTGTGCTTCATGTACCTTCTTGGGAGGCACAGGCGGGTCAGGGGTGCCTTGCCAGCTGGCACGGGGCCCGGGTGGGATGGGCAGGGGCGGCAGGACATGGGGGCTGAGGGGCACCCTCTCCACTCCCACTGCCTGTCCCTTCAATGAGAAAGCCAGACCCCACCCCAGGGACCCCGAGAGACCATGCAGCCAGGGGCCGCAAGGTGGGCCCCCAGCCCCGATAGCCAAGCTGTGGCAGCAGCTTTCTATGGAAAGCGGTGTGACGCCCCTCCCAGGGCTAGAAGGCCCCACCACGGGCCCCGGCCCAGCGCCCAGCACGCCCTGGGCGTCCCTCGGCTGCGCGGGGGAGGTCTCTCGCGTGCACCAGGCACTCACTTCTTCACGTCCCGGCTCCCGGCCCAGTAGCCCCCGAGGGCGACAGTGCCGACGGCCATGATGAAGATGATGACCATGTTGTAGTCCAGCATGGGCTCACTGGGCGCGTACAGCGCTGCCCTCACCGACCGGCCGAAGTTCTGCCTCAGAGAATGCACCAGAGCTCAAGGCTGGGGCCGCCGCCCCCTGGCCCCTCGCCCACCCGGGAGCCCAGACCGGCCCACACTAGAGCCAGGGCCGAGTCTTCACCTGCCACTCCCACCCCGGAGAAATTGGCTCTGGTGGACGAGCATCACACGACATCAGAAGGGGCCACGCGCATGTGGGGACAAGAGTCCTAAACCTAGGCGCAAGTGTGCGGGCAGGAGGCTGGACGTCGCCCCGGGAAGCATCTAGGAGGCTGACGTGGTTCCTGGGGGGCAGCTGCGAGGCTGCAGTAGGACCAAGACATGTCCTGCAAATTGCTAGAAGCTTCCACAAAGACTGAATGTTCCCATTTGACTTGTGTCTGGAAGCTCGCCTGTCCAGAACCAGCTCCCCCGAGGCGGGCCTTGTGTGGGCAGGGAGAGCCACGTTCATGGTCTCCAGTGTGTGGGCAGGGCTGGCCGGCCTGGCCTGGCAGCCAGTGTCCCGCTGCTGCATGGCACAGGGGCCCTGGAGCCTGGGCACTCCGATCCCGGGGGCCAGCGTCTCTGTTCCCGCGGGTCAGTGGCGCCACCAGCCCCAGGTGGGTGGCCTCACTCATACGTCCCTGCCCACCAGACACCCACGGCCCGGGAACAGCCCCAGACTGGACGCGGCCGGAACCCTACCTTGAAAATGTCCAGCATGTCCTTGTAGCTGAGCAGGGCCACGGGAATGCCGATCTCGTCATACTGGGTCTTGTTGCCTCCTGGAGGGACCTGCGGGCCAAGAAGAGGGTGTGCGGGTGGGAGGCCCGGGCTACCCAAGGCTGGTCCGCCGTGAGGCAGCCTGAAGAGCCAGCCCTCGTGGAGGGAGCAGGGGCCGGGGGGGGGGGGGGGGGGGGGGGGGGGGGGTGTGGGTGAGTGTCTGTCTGTCTGTCTGTCTCTCCCCGCTGGGGGAGGAAAAGCTCTCCTTCCATGTTCAAGCCTTGGAGTCAGGTGGCTCAGGGGCCCATCCGCCCTGGTGGGGGCCTGCCTGGGGGAGGGGCAGGCCCGTGGGATGTGGGCCCAGGCCGCCTGCTCCTCAGTAGGCGCCCCCCCCCGAGCTCTGCCCCGAGGCCTGCAGCGGGGACGGGTCTCCCCAGGGCCCCCGCTCTGGGACAGTTCCCCTCTGGGAGACGTGGCTCCACAGCCACGGTCAGCAAACCAAATCCCGGGTCCCTCGGGCCCGGGCCCTACCAGCGCCTCCTTGCTGACAATGAGCAGCCCGCGCGCACCGCCGCCCTGGGCCAGCCGCACCTTCTCGTAGAAGGTGCAGTTTCCGCGCGCCACCAACGGGATCTGGTTGCTGAAGCCTTTGGCCGGGAGGTCAGGCGGAGAGCAGAGCACGGAGGCCGTCCAGTCCCACAGCTGCAGGAGGGACTGGGGAAGGCGGCGATTACACCACCTGGTCTAGGAAAGTCAGCAGGGGGCCGCATGCACACGTGCACACGCGTCCACGGGCCCAAGCACGACGCCAATAGGAGGGCCCGAGAGTGGTGGGCGCTCAGAGGAAACTCCTCAGAAGCCGTCCCTGCGTCCACTGCAAACGGAACCCGGCGGGGGGGGGGGGGGGGGGGGGGGGGGGGGGGGCAGGCGGGGGCCGTGGCCTCTGCACTGAGCATCACCCGAGACCCCGTCCAGCACGCGGGGGTTGGCAGTGCCCCTGGCGGGGGCTGGGCCTCAACAGCACCTGGACGTCTTTTGTTTCTGACCAAGGGAACAGGCCCAGAGACGTGATGGGGCCCCTCTAGGGACATCTGAGAGCCCAGCAGCCCCTCGGGTGTGACTGGACCCCCCACACTGGTTTCCCAGCTGCGGCCCTCCCCCTGCCCTCCCGCTGGCCCCCTGCAACAGGAGACTTCCAGCGGGGGCCCTCCAGGCAGGGGATGGGGAGCGGAGGGTGGCAGCCAGCAAGACAGACCAGACCCCAAGGCAGGAGGGAACACCCAGAGCACCCCAGGCCTGCTGGACCCCACGGGGGAGGGCCCAGTGGGTACTCACCGCTTTGCCAAGGTCATGTGGCAGGTGGGCCCACTGCGGGTTGTAGAGAATGCAGTAGTCCTTGCCTTTGGGGCCCCCTGTCTCGGAGACCACATGCACCATGCCGTACTCACAGGCCACCTGGGGCGACAGGGCGGCAATCAGCTCAGCACAGGGGCTTGACGGGGACGACAACCCCCTCCCCAGCTCAGGGTTTAGGCTGGTTTCCTCCCTCCGACAGGACAAGTGGGAGACCACCATCCACCTCTTATGGCAGAGAAATGAGGCAGGGACAAGCTTCTCCGGGGAGACTCGGGAGCTGGCCGTGGCCGTGGCTCTCACGGCAGGGACAGCACCACACCACGGGGCCCTCCCGGGACCGATGGGACAGGCGAGTGAAAGCCCCACAGCTCTGTCGCGAGGGGGGCATGGTGGGGCGGCAGGTCGGGCCTGGGCGAGGCAGGCGGCCTAGGAGGAGCTTTCCTGCACCCCAACAAGTTTGGGGATCGCCACTGACCACGGAGACAAGGCTCCTGGAAACTCTGCCCATGGGCCCCTCAGCAGCGCGGCCAGCTGGGTCCAGGCCCCTACTGCCAACTCCTCACTTTCTGGGGGGGAAGGGAGCATCGGGCCCAGTGACACAGGCCACAGTGCTGGGATCCCAGGTCAGGACTGAACTCCCCTTGCTCTGGGGTGCAGCTGGGAACGGCCAGACTTTGCAACAGAAGAGGGCTGCGCCGACACCATCGACAGGGCACGTACAGCTGTCGCTGCCAGAGCCCGCCTCCCCCCACACCTGCCCCTAAGCCCACACAGCCCCGGCCCCAGGGGCGGGGGGAGGGCCAGCTGCGCCCGAAGGGCCACCCCAGAGGGTCATGAGGACCCAGCAAGCTTTGTCTGAACGCACAGTAAGGCGCAGGGACAGCACCGAGTCCTCGAGGGCGGTGGGGTGGCTGGGGGCCTGGGCGGGAGGGGCTGACGCCAGCCTAGTGTACAGGACAGTGACTTCACACCAGGGGGTCCCTGCTCCCCACACATCCTCGCCTCCATCCCTCCCCGGAGCCGCTGCCTGGCCGTCCGGCAGACTGCACTGCAAGGCCTCCCCAGCCTCCTCCCCCACGCTGGGCTGGGGCGGGGACGCAGAGCCCCCCACAAGCACGACCCCGTCCCTCGGGAAGACATCGTCACCGGCAGCCACCCAGCAGGAGGACCCAGGTCTTGTCTGCTCTGCTCCCAGCTAGGCTCACCCCAAGTCTGAGTAGCCCCCCAGGGCCTCTGAGAGGGGAGGGGGTCTCAGGAGGGTCGCCCTGTGCAAGGAGCCGAGGTTGTGAGTCCAGCCACCACTCCTGGCAGGCCCTGCGCCCGCCTGACCCCCGAATCCTGCTCCGTGCACCTGGGGCCCCTGGGGCCCACGCTTCTCTAGCTTGTGCTCCCCTTGGGCTGCAGACGCCTCAAGGCCAAGATGGAAAACTCACTCCTTGGAACCCCAAGACTCTGCCAAGGACACAAACAGGTGCAGCTGCTTGTCTGACCACAGACGTGTGACAGGATCCAGCCGGCACCGCCAGACGCGCCTCGCCATCGGGGCAGAGTGCGGGGCCGACCTGGTTGAGGGTCCCGATGGGTCACGGCTCCCAGCACCAGGCCTGGGGCACTGATGGCTCTCACCCGGCCAGACCCTCGCCAGGAACCAGCAAGGCCCAGCTGCTCCAGGAGCTTCTCACCCGGGCCCCGGTCACTTGTGGTGGCGGCAGCGTGGCTGGACCCCTGGGAATCCTGAATGCGCAGCCTGGCGGCTAACAGGAGGCACCAGGTGCCCGCTCTGCATGTCTCCAGGACCCCGACCACCCCTCTTCCAGATGGTACCTCCGCTCTAACATTTCCATCTGTCACCTTAAGCCAAGCGCCCAAGGCCCCTCAGACAGCTGGGTGTGCCCTACAAAGCCATGCTTTCACAGTGCCCAGCTCTAAGAACCAGGGCGGTGGCCACAGGGCGGGGGACTGCCCGAGGCCGACCAGGGGTCTCCTAGCATCTCAACAAGGCCGTGTCCTTCCCCAACCTGCCCTGGTCAACCTCCGGGCCCCTCAGTCCCTCCACCAGAGGCAGAACTTCTGAATTGCTCATTCCCTCCTCCTCCAGATTCTCCCCACCAGACTGCCCTCCAAGGGCACCCCTCAGCCTGGCTCTACGTCCTGCACCTGGCCGCCCCGCGCTCAGGACCCCAGCACCTCCTCACCGTGGGCCACTATAGGGGCACATCCGATCCCCAACCCACGGGCAGTTGCCCGTCCCCTGGAGCGCAGCTGCCCCAGTCCTGTGAGCAAGGCCTCAGGCGCTCTCAGCGGCCCCTGCAGAGCCGGGCAGCCGCACGCAGACCGGGGGGCCCACAAAGCCAGACATATTCACCGTCTGGGCCTTTGCGGGATACATTTGCTGCCACCCGTTCTGTGGTACACAGGGTGTTGGAGAAAAATGTCATGTGTGTGAAGGGGGGATGGGTAGAAGCTTCTTCTCTCTAGAAGGGTCATCAGAGAACACGCACGGACCTCCGTCCCCACACGTGGGCCAACCAGCCTCCTGTTACATCAACCTGTGCTTCTGTCAGATGACAGACCACGGTCTCCTCCCCGTGGAGTTAAGGGAACCAGATGTTCTTGGGAAGGACTCAACGCTGCAAGTGGCCCTTGGTCTGGCGTGGCCAGTCTCAGTCTGGGACGGCAGACAGGCCACCTTCTGACATGTCACAGCCACCAAGCAGGTGCAGGAATGGCAGAGGAACCATGCCTCGGGGACCACGGATGGATTCCACGTCAGGGGGGCCACAGCCCATCACTGCACCCAGGCCAGAAGGGTCTTCCCTCTGAGACTTGGTAAATGTGAGGAGAGGGGGGTGAAAATAAGAACCCAGAAAGCTTGGAGAGAGATGTTGAGGTGGGGGAGGGGGTGGGGGGGATGGAAGAGGAGCAGAGGGAAGAGGTGGAGGGGGCATGGGGACAGGTGGAGGGGTTACAGGTAGAGGGGGGAAGACAGGTGGAAGGGGAGGGGGACAGGTGAAGGAAGGACAGGTGTAGGAGGGGGAGCAGGTGGAGGAGAAGCAGAGGGGACAGGTGGGGGTGAAGCCGAGAGGGCAGGTGGAGGGGGTAGGGGTCAGTAAAGGAGAGGGGGCAGGTGGAGGGGGTAGGGGCCAGTAGAGGATGGGGGGGGGGAACAGGTGGAGGAGGGGAAGTTAGGAAAGTGGCGGGGAGGGCACCAGCTTGACTTCAGAACTGTTCCTGGCCTCTACAGTACGCATCCTGCAGCAACGGGGTGGAGATGTGTATCCCCTCCCCCAAGGGTCACAAAATGGCAGCAAACGAATGAGGGCTGTGGCAAGTAGCTCCTACCCGGTGGGAAGCTAGTCTTATTTTCAGGCAGCGGGACCCAAACTTCTCCAGAGAACCACACCCACACGCCACAAGGCCATCTGTCCTGACTCAGGGCAAACAGACTCCAGACCCGGGCTCTGTTCCGGGAAGAGCACGCACGGGGGTGCCCCCTCAGCTCGCGTGAAGGGCAAAGTTCCAGCTGGGGAGAAAGTCCAACCGCCCCAGCACCCGGAGGCCCGCCTGGCTCGGTCCGCCCCGCCCACCGCCCCGCCCAGAGAGGCTGCCCCCGCCCCAGCCACGCCCACCGCCGCCCCTCCCCCTGTCCGGGTGCCGAAGGGGACACCCGAGTCTCCAACTGCAGAGTCTCCAACTGCAGCCGAAGGGCCTCCTTCAGGAGTGTCATCTTTCTCAGGGGTGAGCACTGTATCCCCCTACAAACCAGCCAAAGTGGACGCCTCGCCTAAAAATAAATCGGCTCTCACACCTCCACCCCTGTTCAAGCTCCACCCATCACCGGCAACACCTGCCCTCTGCCTTGAGACCTGGCAAACTCTTTTTCTTGTTTATTTACTTACAGTTTTTCTCTTCATTATAAAATATAATATAACTCGACCATATTATAATAGTATGAAATACGTACTCAGCTCAACTATCTTATTTTATTTATTTTTGAAAAAGAGAGAGACCGTGTGAAAGGGGGAAGGGCAGGGAAAGAGGGAGACACAGAATCTGAAGCAGGCTCTATGCTCTGAGCTGTCAGCACAGAGCCTGATGCAGGGCTCAAACCCACAAGCCGCGAGATCATGACCTGAGCCCAACTCAGATGCTTAACTGACTGAGACACCCAGGAGCCCCTTAACTCACTATCGTCACATTTGCTTCAGCTTTTATTTTCCCCATATTTTAAAATAATATATTTAGGGTTTTTTTATTTGCATCCAAGTTAGTTAGCATATAGCGCTGTAATGATTTCAGTAGGATCCAGTGATTCATTCCCTCCATATAACACTAAGTGCTCATCCCAACTAGTGTCCTCCTCAATGCCCCTCTCCCATTTAGCCCATCCCCCCCCCCACCTCCCCTCCAGCAACCCTCAGCTCGGTCTCTGTATATAAGAGTCTCTTGGGGCACCTGAGTGGCTGTCAGTTGGGCAACTGACTTCGGTTCTGGTCATGATCCCGTGATTCTTGAGTTTGAGGCCCACATCAGGCTCTCTGCAGGCAGCTGAGCCTGAAGCCTGCTTCAGGTTCTGTCTGTCTGTCTGTCTGTGCCCCTCTCCCGCTTACACTGTCTGTCTCTCAAAAATAAACATTAAGGAGGTGCCTGGGTGGCTCAGTCGGTTAAGCGTCCGACTTAGGCTCAGGTCATGATCTCACGGTTCATGAGTCCCACGTCAGGCTCTGTGCTGACAGCTCAGAGCCTGGAGCCTGTCTTTAGATTCTATGTCTCCCTCTCTCTCTCTCTGACCCTCCCGTGCTCTGGCTATCTCTCTCTGTCTCTCAAAAATAAATAAAAAACATTAAAAAAAATTTTTTTAACTCTTAGGTTTTGTCCCTCTCCCTGTTTTTATTTTTTTGTTTCCCTTCCTTACTGTTCATCTGTTTTGTATCTTAAATTCCATATGAGTGGAGTGACCTGATATTTGTCTTTCTCTATTTTCGCTTAGCATAATACCCTCTACTTCTATCCATGTTGTTCATTCTTGATTGCCAAGTAATACTCTGGTGTATATATATGTATGTATACCACATCTTCTTTATCCATTCATCCCTCGACGGACATTTGGGCTCGTTCCATACTGTGGCTATTGTCCATAGCGCTGCTATAAACATTCAGGTGCACGTGCCCCTTTGAAACAGTACACCTATATGCTTTGGATAAATACCTAACAAAAATACCTAGTTTCAAATACCTAGTTCTTGCTCGCAATTCTGATTGGTGTGAGGTGGCATCTCAAAGTGGTTTTGATTTGTATTTCCCTGACAGTGATGTTGAGCATCTTTTAATGTGTCTCTTGGCCGTCTGTACGTCTTCTTCAGAGAAGTGTCTATTCATGTCTTTTCCCCATTTCTTCACTGGAGTATTTGTGTTTTGGGTGTATAGTTTGGTGAGTTCCTTATAGACTTTGGATAATAGCCCTTTATCTCATATGGACTTGCAATTATTTTCTCCCATTCTGTTAGCTGCCGTTTAGTTTTGTTGATTGTTTCCTTCGCTGTTCAGAAGCTTTGTATCTTGATGAGGTCCCAATAGTTCATTTTTGCTTTTGTTTCCCTTGCTTCTGGAGATGTGTTAAGAAGTTGCTGCAGCCAAGGTCAAAGAGGTTTTTGCCTGCTTTTCCCTCTAGGATTTTGATGGCTTCCTGTCTTAACGTTTAGGTCTTTCATCCATTTTGAGTTTCTGTGTATGGTGTAAGAAAATGGTCCAAGCTCATTCTTCTGCATGTTGCTGTCCAGTTTTCCCAGTACCATTTGCTGAAGACACTGGTTTTATTGCAGTGGATATTCTTTCCTGTTGTGTCAGGGATTAGCTGGCCATACATTTGTGGGCCGATTCTGGGTTTTCTATTCTGTTCCCATGATCTGTGTCTGTTTTTGTGGCAGTACCATACTGTCTTGATGATGACAGCTTTGTAATACAGCTTGACATCCAAAATTGCAATGCCTCCAGCTTTGGGTTTTTTTTTTTTTTTGGTTGGTTGGTTTGTTTGTAGGATTGCTTTGGCTATTTGGGGTCTTTTCTGGTTCCACAGAAATTTTAGGATTGTTTGTTCTAGCTCCGTGAAGAATGCTGGTGGTATTTTGATAGAGATTGTCTTGAATATATAGATTGCCTTGAGTAGTATCAACATTTTAGTAATATTCATTCTTCCAATCCATGAGCATGGAATATTTTTCCTTTTTTTTTTTTTTTTTTTTTTTTGGTGAGACCTGGCAAACTCTTATTCATCCTTCAGAACACCCTGTAGGTGCCTCTGCTTCTGAAAAGCCTCCACAAGCAAACTGGGTCACTCCCTCCACAGTGCTCCCATTACCCTTTGTCCACTTCTCTCTCACTTTGCTCTCTTTCAAAATGTCTGGACAGCTCAAAGTCCCTGCCCTCAACTTGCTCAGACTTGAGGAAATGAGCATCGGGAGGAGTGTTGGGGGCTGGGGAGGGGACATCCCAGGGAGCTTCTTCCGGGAGGATGGAAGAACAAGCAAGTTGAGACCAAGGAGACCAGGGGCACTCCAGGGAAACGTGGAAGACCACAGAGCTGAGTGCCCTCCACAAACAGAAAAGGAGGGGAAGCGTCTTCCCAAGCCGCCAAACCACAGAGGCCTCCCAAATGCGCCGGAAGCCGGGGAAGCCTCTCAACTGGATGCAACAAGACCCGACACGTTTTCAAAGAGGTCATGCCTGCTGTGTTGAGAATGGATTGGGGAATGCGGGAGACAAAAGTGACCACAGGGAGAACACTGGCCACCAGGAGCTACGGTGGAGAGGCGGCGGACTGGAGTGGCCAGACCAAGGTTAATGGCTGCGGGCGCAGGGCTGTAGGAACACCATTCCCAGAGCTACATAACCCAGAGGGGAGAGAGGACTTGAAAATTAAAAAGGCGCTTATGATAACGTACAACAGCCACCTCCTAGCAGGTCCCCCAATACCCGGGGAGACCCTTCACCTAAGTGCCGAATAAGATGCACACCGAACAGAAATCACCCCATGCATCATCTCGCTAAATCCTCGCTGCACTCCTCTCTTCCTTTTGCAGAAGAGCAACTGGCGCCCAAAGAGGGGACCTCCCTGGCCCAAGGTCACGGGACAAAATGCAGGGCGGCGATTCGACCCCACTCCCGGGATGAGCTCCTGGCCGCTCCCGGACACTGTCAGGCGCTGGTTGCCGCGCTGGACGGCTTACCGCAACCACGGGAGTGAGCGCTAACAACGCGCGCGAGGGAAAACTGAGGCTCGGGGAAGGGCAGCCCCCTGCCCAAGGCCAAGGGGCCAGGCAGAGGCGCCCCCGGCGGCGGTTGGAGACCTCGAGACAGAGCAGGGGCTGCGGAGTTGGGGAATTCCCAAACTTCAGACCCAGGCACAGCTGAGTGACGCTGCAGCTGGGGAGGGCTCCAAGGCAGGGAAAAGAGACTGGCCGGGGACAGGCCCGCAAGGTCACCGCCGGGCTCCCGGCCCGCGGGCCACCCGCGCGGGGGGCGCGCAAACCCGAAGCGGACCCCCAAGCCAGGCC
>NC_043711.1:1369812-1386045 GCF_006229205.1 Suricata suricatta | reverse complement strand
GACCGGCGCGGCGTAGCAAGATGGCGGTGAGCGCGCGGCGGGCCGGCTGGGCGGGCGGCGCGGGACTCGTCGGCGCTCTGCGCCTCACGCGCTCTGCTTTCCCTGCAGGACAAAGAGAAGAAGAAAAAAGAGAGCATCTTGGACTTATCTAAGTACATCGACAAGACGATCCGGGTGAAGTTTCAGGGAGGCCGCGAAGGTGAGAGCCCGCCGCCCCACGCTCTAAACGGTTTAGGGAGCGTGACGGCCGAGGCGAGAACGGTGGCTGCTGCCTGGGCACCGCCTTGAGCGCTTTGCTCGGATACCTCGTGTCAGCCTTCTAACGTGGGGAAACTGGGGCGCGGCAACGGGTCCGAACCACCCAGAGCCACAGAGTTGCAGCCGGGACCGGGCTTCCCGACTTGCCTCCTGTGCGGTGCTCTCTCCCCGGGTCCTCCCTGCAAGCGGCCGCAGCTGCCCGCTGATCCCCGCACACCAGGGCTCCTCGGGCTCCGCCCCGGTGACACTGGGGCCAATGGTTCTCGGTTGTGAGGTCTGCCCTGGGCACCCTGGCGTGTTGAGCAGCACCCCAGACAGCACCACGTGCCAGGAGCATCCCTTCGTTTGGACGACCAAGCCGCACATCTCCCCGGTTGAGACCACTGCCTCCACAGTCAGTCTCTGAGTATGGACCACAGGGACCCGTTAAAAACGAGTTCTCCTTGTTGGCTCCTCAGTTCTTCCAGGCTTCGCACTCTCTTAGGGTAAAGGACAGCCTTTTGTACCCCCGAGTGGCATGTGGAGCGCCCAGCTCCCACAGGGACGGTGGTTTCTTTCTGCCTGGAGTGCTCTTGCCCGGCCAGCTTGTTACCCCTTAAAGTACAGACGGCAACTGAGTGAGTTTTAAAGAGCTGTTGGCTTTCTTCAATGATTCATGAGTCAGGCAGCGACCCATCTAGCCGACAGAAAGGAGCGGAGAGGCTGTACAGACCGAGAGGGTTTTACAGGCAGGAGGGTGCAGGAGCAGACAAAGAGTGGATTGTTTCAGGGGGTCACTTGCCTTTGGGGAGGCCGGGGGGTCCATCAGGAAGATGGCCTCCCGTAGCGCTGGTCAGGAAATTGCAGACTGACTCGTTGAGATCATGTTCCCGGGAGAGCCGAAGCTGTCTCCGCCTGGTGCTGCGGGCTTGGCACCGGCGACTCCGTTTTGAGGGTCTGTTTAACTCCAGGTTAACCTCAGAGTCCTTCTCCTGCTCTCAGCGCAACGTTCGTGCTCAGGGAGGCCATGCCCCGTTGGTGTAAGCTCCTGGTGTCACCTGTCACAGCTCCCAGCTTTATGCACGCCAGCACGCTGGTTATCCCTGCGTCTTCCCGCAGAACCTAGTGCTGCGAGGGCAGGGGAGGGTACGGCTGAGGGCAGGGGCTGAGGGCAGGGGCGAGGCGGGTAGGCAGTGTGGCCAGGGTGTCGTGGCTGCCCTACGGCCTAGCCTCTGGGTCCTAGCGCCGGACATCTTGGGTCCAAGCCCCAGGTTCTTGATTTGTCACACAAGGCTGTCCCTCCACCTGCCCCGCCGGGCGGCAGTGAGGAGGAAAGGCTTAGAGAATGTTCTACGTCCTTCCGGACACCAGTGAGCGCATTTCATCCACTCAGCTGCCTCTTTGGTCCTCAGTTTGTCTCATGAGACAGCGATCCAGATCCCTCCTCCTGGGTGACGGGGTGGCATCAGCGCGGTTAAGTGCGTGGGAGTCTGCGTGGCCAGCAGCAGGGAGAATTTGAACGTGAGCAGATGTCTGTCCCGCCTGCAGCGTGCTGGCTCGCGGGCGTGTGAACCGGCGGCAGCTCTTGTTCGGGTGCCGGTGTCAGTTTGCTGTGCTCCAGGGCGAGCTGCCACTGGTTGGGTTGCCTCGACAACACGAATTTATCGCCCTGCGGCGTCCGTCAGGAGTGTGGCCCCCGGGGCGCAGGGTCTCTCGGGCTGCAGGACAGGAGTGTCTTAGAGCCTCTTAGCTCCGGCCCGGGGCCTTCCTCCACCCCTGCTGGCTGTCGGGTAGAATTCGGTTCCTCGCGGCCGCCGGACTGGGGTCCCCGTGTCCTGCTGCAGGTGCCCAGGGCCCCGCTCACAGAGGCTGCCCGCTCGCCCTTGCCCCGGGACCCTGTCCACACCAGGCAGTTTGCTCTTTCCAGGCCAGCAGGGAAACCTCCCACGCTTTCCATATTTTCTTCCAGAAGATTACTGTTCCCTTCATAGCTCGTCCAGTCAGGTCAGGCCAAACCGACATGACATCTCTTTAGGTGAACTGAAGGTCCACCGACGCGGGGACCCTCATCATATCTGCAGAGTCCTTCTTCCTCATCGTCAAATAACCTAGTCCCAGGAGCGATGCGCCACCAGTACTAACAGCCCCCCACTCTCGAGGGGGAGGGGCTGCACGCGGTGGTCACCAGGGACGGGCTATTGGCTCCATTTTTGAACGCCGCTTGGGCCGCATGGAGGAGGGCAGACCCCATGCTCTGGGCCACGTGCCTGTGTGTTATTGCTGGTCACGTGGTTCGTGACCCTGTGGGAGAGGTGCCCTCGTGATCTGTTTTGCGGCAGGGACAGGCAGCGAGTCGGGAAGCCACAGAGCCAGGGGCTCAAGCCCAGGGAGTCCCAGGCTGGCAGGCATTTTCTGAAAAGGGCCAGACAGGAAATACTTCGAGGTTTGCAGGCCAGACGAGCCCGTCCACGGCTGCTCAGTGCTGCTTCTGCAGCGTGAAAACAGCCACGGGCAGGACGTGGCCAAGCGAGCGTGGCTGGGTGCGTGGCGGGGTGCCAGTGAAGCTCCACACAAAACGCAGCAGGCTGGATTTGGCCCGCGGGCCGCAGTTCGCAGACCCCCGCCCTGTGCCACGTGGGGCTGCGGGTCACGCCCAAGTCCATTCTCTGGGCGCCCTGGTGATGCGGTGGGACGCCTGCTTCCGCCAGCCCTGCCAGGGAAAGGGAGGGGTGAGGCCGGAGGGGTGGGGGGCCTTCAGGGCAGGGCACGCTGCACCGCGGGTCCGTGCTCCGCCCCTTCCAGTGGCTGGACAGGTGAATTACCTGAAACGCACGTTTCCGTGTCCGTGAATGAAGTTGCACACTGAGCACGTCCTGGGCTGGCTGCTTTCGCCCCAGGAGGGCAGAGCCGAGTCCTTGCCGTGGGGCCCACGTGGCCCACGTGGTTGAAACGTGCGCCAGCCCTTTGCAGATGATGTTTGCTGACCATGTTTGGGGGGGGGTTGGGGTCATCCTCACCGCTCCCCTTCTGGGGCCCCCCTCCCTCTCCCCTCGGTCCCCCATCCCTCCCGCCTCGGAGAGGCTGCTGCCACATCTGCCCCATGCTGGGGGTGAGCCCCCGTCTCCGCGTCCCAGGCGCCGTGTGCCCCTGTCCCCAGAACAACCGTTTGTTTTACGCTTTTCCGTTTCTCTTCTTGGGTGATTCCTACAAGCCAGCGGCATCCTGAAAGGGTTCGACCCGCTCCTCAACCTCGTCCTTGACGGCACCGTCGAGTACATGCGAGGTGAGCACCGCCCCGGCCGCGGCCCGTTGGGCCTCCCCCTGCTCCCAGCCGCCAGTCCCCCCGAGTGAAGGACGCGGTCCTTATGACCCAGGTAGCTGTGCCCCCGTCTCCCGTGTCTTCAGGTGGACTCTGCTGCTAACAGTGAGTCTTGTCCCCCTGATTCCCTGCCCCCGAGGTCCCCCGACCCCCATCAGGCCAGCCCTGCCCATCGGCCTGCCTGAGCCCCAGACCTAGGAGGGAGGCAGGGTCCTGCCGCCGGGCACTGGCGTTGTTCCCCTGGTGAAAAATCAGTGGGACCCCCCTAGGGGGACCCCTCGGGGGGAAGTGTGAGCCTGGCTGAATGGCCGCCACCAGGCCTGTTGCTTTGCCCTCATTTTCTGTCCTCCCGCCGGATCAGTCCAGGCTGGAATCCCGCCTCGGCCGGATGATTCTCTTCCTTTGTGAAAGGGCAGCCCCGCCGCACGGCTGCCCTGGGAGGTCCTTGCACTCAAGCAGGCTGGACACCGGGTGCACGCTGTCCTGCACGGAGCCTGCTCCTCGCCCGTGCAGGAGTCCGTGCCCTCTCTTCTTACCCCGTGGGATCCGGCTGGTGGGAGGCGTCGCGCCCTGACCTGGCCTCTGGCGCGCTGGGCCGCCGGGCCCTCCCCGACACCGTGCCAAAGCAATAAAGGTTTTCAGTCGCTGTCGATTCCGTGGGGTCTCTCTCATCCCACCATTGACTGCCCTTGACACGGGGTGGACGGTGCCCCCACGCGGCCTCCGAGATTTTGCAGGAGCCGGGAGTCCCAGACCGAGTTTTACTCCAGCTGCCGCTGGCTCAGACACCAGGAGCCCAGTTAGCGTCATGAGCCGGGGTCCCCAGGGGTGTGTCATCGCTGTGGAAGGAGGGCAGGCGTGGGCCACTGTTGCCAGAGCCCTTCCTGGTCCCGCAGGGACCAGGGCTTCATGTCCAAGCCTGGGGGGTAGGGGTGAGGCACCTGGCCTGCGGCCTTCCCTCCGGGCCGCCTCACTCCCGCCCCTCCTTCTTGCCCTGCAGACCCGGACGACCAGTACAAGCTGACAGAGGACACCCGGCAGCTGGGGCTGGTGGTGTGCAGGGGCACCTCCGTGGTGCTCATCTGCCCGCAGGACGGCATGGAGGCCATCCCCAACCCCTTCATCCAGCAGCAGGACGCCTAGCGGGCTCAGGGGGCCCGGGACACAGCCCCCCGAGGACTCGGAGCCGCCCTTCCGCCCTACATGCTGCCACAGGAACGGGATTTCCTTTTTGTATAGGTGTTTTTTTTTTTTGTTTTCGTAATAAAGCCGCAAACCTCAGGTGTCCAGGAGTCCCAGAACCTTGCTTCTAGCCTCAGCTTTCTGGCAAAACCAACTCCCGGGGATTCAGTTTCGGATTGTCAGGCACTGGCCACAGCGCTCCCTGGCACCGGCGGGTTCAGAGATGACCGGGCATGCGCTGTCCAGGCAGAGGGGAGACGGGGCCGCAGGGGTGGGAGCCCTGCGGTGCTGTAGCAGATGCGGCATCCCCGGGCCAGCCCGCGGTCCCAAGAGGGCACTCGGGCGTGCATGTCGGTGGGAAGGCCCCGCCGCCCGTCCCTCCATGCCGCCTCCTGCCAGCCCGCGTGGTCCCCGGAAACCAGGGCCTCCTGGGCCGTGCCGGGTCAGGCTGCTGCTGACTGCCACCGCCATGCAGGAACAAAGCAGCCACGTCCTCTTGGGGGGACCCCCTCCATGACTCCTCAGAAAATAGCACATTTTCCCTGATCCTTGGTTTCTAGGCTCCTAGTGCTTGTTAGGACCCTGCCTCCACTGGATGGTGCCTGCTGGGAACACGCTTCCTCCACCTGGCTCGCCACCCAGGAGGGCCGAGGGTGCAGGGGGAGAGGGGCTGGGAGCAGGAACTATGGACCTGTCACCCCTTCACTAGCAGCGGGGGGCCGTGCGGGATGCTGGGGGCAGGCGGGACCGGGGCTCTGAACGGGGGCTAGATGGGCACACGTGCTACGTGTCCGGCGTTGCCACCCAAGAAACAAACCAGCTGGCTTCCGGCTTATCGTGGGGATCTGGGCCGTGTGGCTGTGTTCTGCTGCTGCTGGGAGCTCGTTATCAGTCGCCTGGCCAACCCCTCCTCCGTCCTGGCCCAGCCCTGCCTCCACCAGCCGCCTTATCAGAGGCTTCATCCTGGAGCCAAATCCTCAGCAGCTGGGCAGTGGAGGGGGCCGCCTGGTGAGCTGCAGGCGGCAGTCCCTGGGGGAGGCTGTGACCTAGAATCGCACACCCAACGTGCCTCGCCACTGGGGAGCGACTCCCAGGTGCCCATGTGACATCTGGGGGACACACGGTCAGGGAGGCCACAGGATGGAGGGACTGAGACCCCAGGGCCTGGAAGGTCTGGTTCGCACACACAGGCCACCCAGTCTGAGGCCGAGGCACAAAGCCTGAGACGGAGAGCTCAGGGTCACTACCGACTCATCCAGAGCCCTTGGCCATGAGGAAGGGCAGGGTCGGAGTGCAGCGAGGCCTTGGGGGCCAGTTAGACCTCGTTAAAGCCCCAGAGGCAGCCAGGGGGGCAGAACAGGGATGCCTGGCCTTCCAGCCCCTAGCTTCTCCAGCAGACCAAGTAAAGCTTGGCCTTGGCCCCGCCCTGGCCCAACGTTGCACACCTCTGTGCTCCAGACCACTGCCTGCCCTCCCCTCCCCCTAGCAAGCTGGTGAGGCCACAAATCCAGGGCTCAGCTCTCCTGCCACTTGCTGTGTGGCTTAGAATAAGTGTCCCAACCTCCCTGAGCCCCATTCCTTCTCAAGTTCAAGAAAAGGCACAGCATATCAGTGCTGGCCAGGCACCAGGCCACAGCTGTGTGGGGAGTTGATTAAGAGCAAAAGCTTTACATTCAAGTCTGAAGATGCGAACAGAGTGCTCTGGGACCCGCAAAGGAGGGAGACCTCAACCCTGGGGGCTCAGGCAGTGCTCCCCAGAGAGGGGGATGCAATGGGCTTGCTCCACTTAATCGTATCTGCCCTCAAGAGTCTGTTTGACTTCCTTTGTAGAGGATTGGAAACAGCCTGGCTGCCCATCACTGGGGGATCTGCATTGTCAGCTCAGGCTCCTGGGGCCCCTGGGGGGCTCAGTTAAGCTTGGTCATGAGATCATGACCTCACGGTTCATGGGTTCAAAACTCCCATGGGGCTCTGTGCTGACAGCTCAGAACCTGGAGCCTGCTTCAGAGTCTGTCTCCCTTTCTCTGCCCCTCCCCTGCTCTCTCTCTCTCTCTCTCTCAAAAATAATAAACATTGAAAAAAAGAAAAAATTAAACTCCAACTCTAAAGCAACTTCTTACAAAGAGGTGGCCCTCTCTTGCTTGCAGGGATAGGTGACATGTGGCCACAGATGCTCTGCAGCTCTCCCCGCAAGAGGGGGAGTTTTCTCCACACCTCCAAACCTGGGCACTGGCTTTGGTGATAAGGATGTGGGAGCGAGGGGGGAGTTCAGAGCCTCCTTCATGGACAGGCCTTCCGGGCTTCCACCTTCCTCCCACTGGAGCGCTGCCCCGAGGACGCCGTGATGTAAGGGTCTCAGAACTCTCAGTCCAGGAGCCCCCCTGAGCTGGCCCGGTGACAGCTGGGGACGCGTTTCACAGCCGGCCCACGGGATCATGAGGAAGAGTGGTGTTTGTTAAGACTAGGCGTGTTTGTTACGCAGCGACAGGCCTGGAGACTTACTGATGCAGGGAGACAAAGTTGGGTGGCCTGGCCCCATTTGAGTCAGATCTGTTGTTTCTCTGCTTTTAAATGTATAGGGAAAGATCTGGAAGGATTGTGTTGACCTGGAATTGAATCGGGTGCCCAGAGGGCAGTGTTAGCCTCTTCTTAACATTTTAATATTTCACGAGGAGAAATTTAATATTTAATGGTCTGCTGAAATTGTAATATTCTACGAGGAGCCAGAGAAGAAGTCCAGAAAGAGAATGGAGGCCGGGAGGCAGAGCAGGGAGGGGGACGAAATGAGGGCACAGCGACCTGGCGGGTGACACCAGATCCCTTCCTCCCGCCCTCCTGGCCGCGGTACAAATCCCCGGTCCACTGCCCCACCGGCCAGCGACCATGCTTGCCAGAGGCTTCCCGCTCACCCCTGCCCGAGTCCCATCCTTCGAGCTCCCGGGCCCACACCGGCCTCGGCATGTGGGGCACGGGCCGCGGCCGTCGGACGGGGGCTAGCCCTGCTCCACGTGCGCACGGCCACCGCAGCCCATGGCTTCCGGGTGCTGGCGGCGGAGGACCCGTTCTGGGAGATGGTGCCAGCGGCCCCAGCAGACAGGGAGGGAGGGGCAGACCCCGGCTTGAGCTCAGACCTGCGGGAGATCCCCCGGACACCACGCCACGGCAGATTCTGGAGTCTTCTGAAGGTGGACAGGATCTCGGTGTTGCTCACGGTCAGCCCCACCCCTCCCCACCCCAGCTGCGGAACTAGATGGGCCAGTACGCACCTTCTGGTCCACCTAGCAACCCCCCTCCCAAGCCTTTTCATTGCCCTGCTTACAGATGGGGAAACTGAGGCCCGGATGGTGGGGATTCCAGCCCAGATGGCAGGCTGCCCCCACACCGTCTCCCCTCCCCTTCCTGTACTCTAAAGCCACCGAAGCTCACTACCAGCCCCTGAGACCCAAAGCTAGATGCAGGGGGTGGGCACAGAGATGGGAGTGACCACCTGCCCCACCCGCCCTGCCCGGGAAGCCGGGAGGAAGCCAGCCCCTCACCCTCACGCTGCAGGGCCGTTTCTGCCGCCAGCAGCCAACAGGAGACCTCGCTCCGGCCTCCGAGCACCCGCAAAAGGACCCGGATGCTGCCAAGTAGCGTGGGAACCTCTGCTGCAGACCCCAGAGCCCCCATGGCGTCCAGAGTGTCACCATCCAGGCCTCCACACCAAGGAGACCGGAGGGCACCGTGGAGGACGCGGGGGAAGACGCGGCCAGCGGGCTCAGGGTGTGAGCGAGCAGGAGGACGTGCCTGGGTCTGTCCCCCCCCACCCCCACCTCTGCAGGAACGGGCCCACCCACCACCTCCCTGCTGTCGCCAGGGAGACGGGGGAGCCCCCGGCCTTGAGGCCTCAACCCAACCTGACCAGAAGGTGTCACCGGAGGCTTTTGGTCTCCTCCCAAGAAATACCCAAGGCCGCACCCGTGGGAGTTCATTAAAGCGCACGCGCCCCCATGCCCGCCTTTGTCAGGGTCTGTCACCGCCGGTTGTTAATGAGGACGTGGAACATTCGTCCTCGGGGAAGGGAATTTGGAGAGCAGGTTTTGTGCCTTTTCTGCCTTCCTCGGCCAGGGTCTCCTGCCTGCTTTGTCATGGGCCAGGGTTCCGTCCGGGTAATGTCGGGTCGGTCTCTGACCTCTGGGGGTGGGCCCCGACCCCCTCTGCTGGCCTGCAGGCCTCGTCAGGAAAGTGGGTGACGGCCCGTCTTCCCTAACGACCACGTGCCGGGCCGGGACGCTGACCTGCCCGAGGGCCTCGGAGGTCCCCTCTGCCCAGGTTTTAGGAGACCCGGGGGGATGGCGGGGAGCAGCACACGTGGTAGCTCGCTCTGTGTCCGGGGTTTTCGGGGCTGCTGCAGGTTTACCTGGCTGAGCGAGGGGAATCAAGTGTGTTAGTAACTTGAGGCCCTGGGGGGAGGAGGGGGGTCACGAAGAGTCTGGAAGCCGGAGAATAAAGAGACCCACCAGGATGAGGTGGAGGAGGGGACGGATTTACGATCTGGGGGCTCCCTCGGACCCCATCCGTGGCCAGCACGGCGCATCAGCCACTTGTCGGAGATGCAGGCCTCTGGGGGGGGGGGTCCTTGGCTGTTGAGAGGCCCCCCCCCTTGCAGATGGCCGCAGGGGCGTGCGGACAAGGAGGGTCTGTTAACCCTTTGGGCCTCTCCTTTGGGGGCTCTGCTCTGGGATTACGCGGTGGGGCCGTGCAGGGCCGCTGCCTACAGAGCCTGGCTGGGGGAGGGGCTCTCTCACTAGCTCAGCGGTGAGCCAGCCGCCCTCCCAGCCGCCCAGACGTTGCCTTTCGGGTCTGACCTGCTGCGCCAGGGCCGGGCACCTGTCACCCCCAGCGGCAGGAGGGCGGCTGGCGCTCACAGACTTGGCACACTTGGAGTAACTTCTCAAGAGTCCAGCCTCGGGCCTGCCCTTCGTGGGCCTGCTGTCCCATGGAGCCTGAGCCCCAGCGGGCTGGCCCAGCACGGCCCTGATGGCTTCTCCCAGGGAGAGCCGGCGGCAGCCACCGTCCTTGGTGTCCGGGGGTCTCTTTAGAAAGACAGGCTGAGGGGACCAACCCCAATTCTTGAGGAAGGGCCCCCAGAGGCACCCCTTGCCTTTCAGCCACAAATAAGGTGAAGGGCTTTTCAAGGTCAGGAGTCCCCCAGCGTGGGGGCTGTTGTGAGCGGACTCCTACCTGTCGTTCTCTGTTCCACACAAGTGGGTTGGCATCTGGGCCTTTCAACCTGGTACAGGGCTTTGGCCATGAACCTGAACTCCGGAATCCAGATTCTGCAAAAGCCCATCACCCAGAAACATCCTGGCCTCCACCCAGTGCGGCTTCGGTGTGTTTAAGAGAACGGGCCCCTTCCCAGTTAGGACGCATCCCAGACGGTCCTCGCTGGGAACTCGGGCCGCTGTTGGGGCCACTCCACACCCGCGCCGGCGGGAGGCTGGTTCTTCCTGGAAGGGGCTGTAGAGGAGCCTGTCACCCACGGTTGCAAGCAGGTGTCCTGAGTCGTTGGGCAGGAATGATGCCAAGCAGGGGGGGGGGGCTGTCCCGAAGCTGGGGCGGGACCCCGGGTGCAGTGCTGAGTCACACTGGTGGGTGGGGTGCCGCTCTGTTCAACGTCAAGCCTTCTGAGATTCCGGCCATAAGGACGCGTGGAAGACAGCTGCTTGGGGACGAGGGACTGACGGCCGAGCGGGACTGCTGGGGTCTGGGGTAAGACAGCGCAGGGGTGAGGCGCCTCGAGGGCTCAGCCGGTGACGGGTGTAGGACTTCGGCTCAGGGCATGATCTCGCGGTTCACGGGTTCGAGCTGCGCATCGGGCTCTGGGCTGACAGCTCGGAGCCTGGAGCTGCTTCGGATTCTGTGTCTGGGGCCCTGCTGGGGGCACAGCACCAGGAGGCCAGGATTTAGGATCGTGTCTGCTGAGGCCTCGCCGCGCTTCGGGTCTGATGGGGTGCTGGCATTTGCAGAGGTCATTACTCTTGTCCTGTAAGCACTTTCTGTCGGAGTGACAAGCCTGGCCCCTCCTGGGGTCCCCTTGTCCCACACGCAGGGACTAACCCGATCCCACACCTGCTGGGAAATAGCACGAGGTAGGACCTCCCCGGCTGGGGAGATGCCAAGAGTAGCTCCCAGGGTAGACGGAAAACGTCCTCCCGAGAGCGGACTTGGACGCTGCGGCGGACTGGGCGTCTTCGAGCTGCAGGCCGATTCCCCCCCACACCAGCCCGGGGCCGAGCGATGTGCCTTGCCCTTGGCACTCGCTCCAACAACGAGGCAGCTGGGAGAAAATCGGCTTAGCTGCCACTTCTGGGGCCAGGACGGTGGCCGGTCAGACATGGCCATGACTGCGAAGAGGCGGGACCCCAGCTCCCTCTGGACCCACGGACTCCCCATCCCAGCACCCCATCTGTTTACGCAGGAGACACGGCGTTGGAGGAGGGGGTGCCTGGGGCATTCGTGGCCCCAGGGGTCTGGGCCGCCCCGGGGAAAACCGGCTCCCTCACCTTGTGGTCTGCTTTGGGGGTGTTTCAGAGGGCCCCGAGGTGGGTCCCCGGCCTGGCCAGCCTGGTCTTCCCTCCTTGCCTCCCCAGCCCGCTGGACTGTTGATGACAGAGAAGGCCACGCCCCTTGTGACTTCCTGCTGCCTGGGGCCCCTCGGCCATGTTGGAGCTTCCTACCGATGGTGGGGCTGACTGGCCTTTGGAGGGGCCCCAGGACGGACGGCCCTGCCCGGGGTCTGGGCCACACCGTGGGTTTCCACAGCCTTCTGCGCGGCCAGTTCCTGTCACTGTTGGCTGGCTTGGTGACACCACCCTGCCACGTGCTCCCTGAGGGCCGGCCCCTGCTGCCCTCCCGGCGGGCGTGGGGGGCAGGGTGGCCTGGAGGGGGCGGCCGGGCTTGGGGCAACGGCCCGGACGTGGGGGTTTGCCCGGTGTCACGGCGCGCCTCCCAGCAGGGACCCCCATCCCAGTCAGCTCACGAGTCCCCCGTAAGTCCATCAGGGTCTTCCGAGAGACGACCCGGAATCAGGGCCTCGAAGCGGGCCGTGGTGACGCAGGACAGTGGGCTGGGAGGCGCTGGAGCCCGAGGACCCCTCCCCACCGCGTGTGCCTTGCACTTGTCGGGATCGGCCCAGAGGGCCGCGGAGCCTGGGCGCGGGGGTCCTGTCCATTTCCAGTCTCTTACGGAAGAGAGGGCGGGGCTGTTCTGGTTTCGACTGCCGTTTTCCCGCCGGACGACCCGCCCTCCGGGGTCGTTGGGGCCTGGCCGGGTCACAGACTCGGATTAGCGGTTTCCTGTGAAGTCGCCCCATAGGAGCCAGCCCCAGCGGGTCACGACCCGCCCCGGCGCGAGTCTTCCCGGGAGAGGCCGGTCCCTCTGAGGATCGGATCTCCACAGGGACCTAACGAGGTCTGTCCCCGAGAGCTCCCCCATGCCACGCAGCGCCACCACGGTGCTGACCAGCACACTGCATGATGACCCAGCCGGCCCCGGGGCCCCAGGGCCTGTGCCTCAACCTGCTGCCCGGCCCCTGGTTTTTCTTTTAATGTTTTATTTGGGGGCAGAGGGGTGAGCAGGGGAGGGGCAGAGAGAGAGAACAGAGGATCCAAACCAGGCTCTGAGCTGTCAGCACAGGGCCCGATGCGGGGCTCGAACCCAGAGCCCCCCAGACGCCCCTGGCTGCTGGGTTTTTTAATGATTTTATTGATCTACGTAATCCCTCATTATTTAAGTAAGTCATCTCACAAACCTGAGATCAAGAGTCCCCCGCTCTTCTGACTGAGCCGGCTGGGCGCCCCCGACTGGCCCCTCACATTCCCCTGTTGTCCTGCTGCTCCTGGGCTCCGGGGTCTCCAGCCCGCTGCACCCTTGTTGTGACTCGGTTGAATCAACAGCGTTAAGTGGAGCCCCAGGGTCCCGGATGGTGAGCCTGGTTCCACAAAAGGCCGCAGAACAATTGAAACGGATTGTCGCTCACAGGCCCCCTTGGGCAGTGCGGGCCAGAGCCTGGCCGGTGCAGGCGGATAGCAGGACCCACCCAGGACTTTATTAGGGTCCGCGGGTGGAGTGTTTGGGGTCCCTGCGCCGAGGCAGGCCTGGTCACTTCAGAAAGAGCAGGGCTTGGCAAGCTCCATGGGGCCCTGTTTAACGGGGGCCAGGGGGCATGTCCCAGGACCACTGTGGGGGGCAGAGCAGGAGCCCGTCCTTCCTCGTGCCCCAGATGCTGTTGTCCAGGGCGCAGGCCGGGGCTAGGCCTCCTCAGGCCGCGTGGCCGAACAGAACGGACGTGGAGGCTTCGAGGCCACGGAGCACCCGGGCCAGACGCCGGACTCCCTGCCGGCCTCTGGCTGTGCCGTGCCCTCTGCCGCCCTCTTGGGCCCACGGACTTGTCCGTCGGGGCCCAGCCCCCTGACATTTGCCTTGCGGCCCAGATTTGGGGCCCCCTGGTTTCCCCAGCCCGATGGCGGGACCTGTGTTTGGGGACCCCGTATCCCAAGAACACCAAGCACAGCGCAAGGAAATGTTGACTCGGGAAATAATAACCGATGAGCTTCACGGTCGGTCAGTGTGGCTCAGGCAGTCTTGCAAATATTACCCACCCGGGGCCATCCTCTGACAATCTAGAGAGATTTGAGTTTATTTGTTTATTTTGAGAGAGAGAGAATCCCAAGCAGGCTGCGCGCTGCCAGCACAGAGCCTGATGCATGACCACAACCGGAGCCGAACCGAGAGCCAGATTCTCACCAGCCGAGCCCCCCAGGCCCCCAGATGCTGTTGTTTTCCCTGCATTCAGGATGAGGCTCCTGGGGCCAGAGGGGCTGGTTTAGGTCACACAGCGGGGACCCAGCACAACCGCAGGGAACCGGGCTGGAGCCCAAGGCCTCAACCCCCCCCCACCCCCGCACATTTGGTGATTCCCCTCCCAGTTAGACAGGAAGCCGCCTGCCTGGGGCCCCACCTGCGGCTCCCAGGCCACCTGCCCCTGCAGTCCCTCCCTGGCCATGACCCCCATGCCTGCACTTCCCACTGGGAGAGAGGGCAAGAGGAGGGCTTTTAATTTTAGAAAGAGTTACTGCCCCCTGAGGGCTCCTGCCGGCTTTCCCATGTGTGAGGGCACAAGACGAGAATAGTCCGGGGCCCCCTGGGCAGGCGGCCACCTCCCTGCCCCCAGTCCCTCTCATGGCTTCCCCATCTGGAGCTGTGCTCTCTTCCTGGGGGGTCCATCACCATGGCAACATGCCCAGCACACACACACACACACACACACACACACACACGGTTGTCACCTCGGCAACCAGGTACTCCCACCCTGCCACCTGGGACGCTTGAACCCCTTTCTACAGCCCCTCACTTCTCCTGCTGGGGGTGCTGGGGCCCCGAGAGGCCACCGGGGCGGCTGAACCCCCTCCGTCAACCTGCGGGATGCATCGGAGCAGCGCACTCCAACGTGCACACTCTAGCTGTTTGCTGAGCACCTACTACGTGCTCTGGGGACACGGCAGCCCACGAGACAGGCCTGGTCCCTGCCCTCGGCAGGACTCCCTTGGGACCGGGAGCGGGAAGGCGCTCCCAAGGACAGAACAATGGAGAAGATAGGCAGTGTTTTGGGGAGCGGAGGATACTTAGAGGGAAAGTGGGTGTCGCTTCCCTGCCCAGAAGCCCCGCCTGTCGTCCGCCAGGGCCGCCTGGACGCCCGCTGTGCACGCGGGAGCCACAGCAGTAAAGAAGGAGGGGCCCACGGGAAACAGGGTAAATCAGTAAATGGCAGAGAATCTTAACTGGGGAGAGCGCTGGGGAGGAGGGACGGGTGGTGACGGGAGGCAGGGGGGAGGGGGGAGGGTAAGTCTGGGGAAGGTCGGTGCCGGCAGAGCAACAGCCGTGCAAAGGCCCTGAGCTGCGCGTGGGCAAGGCCTGCCCCTGCCCTCCAGCTGGGCTCGGAGCAGCGCCCACAAGCTGGGCAGAGCGGCCAGCACCCCCGGGTTCCCTGTCGTTGGGAGTGGGGGCTGCGCAGCGATGGGGACCCATCTGGCTCCCGCGTCACAGGCGTGGACACAGGCTGGACCGGAGTCTGCCACAGCCCCAGCGCCTGGAAGCGGTGGCAGGATCGAGACTGGAAGCCTGGCCACCACTCCCGCCAGCCTGCTGGACTCATCGCCAGTGCCCTTCCTCGGGGGGGGGGGGGTTGTCCCTGTCCCCCACCCGGGTTGGGCACTGGGTGTCTCTGCAGAGATTTCCACCCGCTTCATGATTATTTCATGACTGCTTCCCCCACAGCCTTGCTGAGCCCCCTCGTTTCCCTGCGTGTCTCCTCCCTCCCACACTTCGCCTGGTATACAGTAGGTGCTCAGTAATGCTTTGCTCCAAGAGCCCTGAGAGGCAAGTATCAGGAGAGGCAGGCATTAAAAGGGAGATGCAGAAGCTCAGAGAAGGAAAGCGACCACCCCGAGGCCGCACAGCACACCCGCAGTGCTGACTTCTCTGTGCGGGGCTCTGGGCTGGTCGTGGGGGTGGGGAACCCTGAGGGCCGGCTCCCCACAACCCCTCCTGGACCTCTCTGTGGCCAGGAAGGGAGCCATCCCCCCGCCCGTCCACCCCCCGTCCTGCTGGGGGGCCTGGCCTGCAGCCTCCTGAGATGCAGTTTCCGGGCCTCCAGCCAACGCGACAGTCTCGGCGCAGAGCCTGCTTGAGTCACAGGTGGCTGAGCGGACGCCAAGCCTCCATCGGAGCAGCTGGGAGGATGCAGAGGGCAGGGGGCCGGACAGCGCAAGGTCGCACCCGAGGCAGCCCGGCCCTCCTCCGGCCCCCCCTCGGACAGCGCCGTCTCCCGGCCTCGCTTTGCTCATCTGTGAAATGGAGATGATAAACATGTGCGCAGTGAGCGCAGCAAGTAGCCAGGGACCAAATTTAAAATGAGCTGAGCACTGGTGTTAGCCCGATGGGGAGGAGGACGCCCCCAGCCCTGTGCTCTGCCCCCGTGGCCCCCAATCCATAGTGACGTCCACCTCCCACGGTGGACCCCACACTGTGAGCAAGCCCTCTAAATGGGGCAGGCCCCGGCTCGATTCGGGGGAGGCACGGGATCCCCGCCGGGAGTTTTCACCCTGACAGTCCCTGGTTCTAGAGTGTGTTCTGACGAGACCCCTCTCACCAGAAGGCGGGGCGGGGGGGCCTAACCCAACGTCCCCAACTGATGGCATGTAAATGTGACAGGCCCTGGGCACTCGCTCACTTTCTCCGGCAGGCGAGGGCGCCCTGGTGGGAAAGCCCAGTTCCTCAGACACACACAAGTGATTACCAACTGGCCAAAGAAGGAAGGAAAGGCGTTGCAGGCAGAGGGAAGGGCAGACGCAGAGGTCCTGAGGCTGGCAGCAGCAGGGCACGCTTGAGGAGGAGCAGGAAGGGAGGGCGGGAGGAAGGGGCGGCTGTGGATCCGGACCCACACCCCCGCTTTA
>NC_043711.1:1359006-1369712 GCF_006229205.1 Suricata suricatta | reverse complement strand
AGCCGCCCAGGTGAGTGGCCGCGCCGGCCGGCGACCCCGCTCTGCCCGCGACCCGCAGCCCCCACACCCCCGCGCGCCCTCATTCTCGCCCCGGGGCACTCGCCCAGTGTGCCCGTCTTGGGCGCATCGCTCCCGCCAGACCCCCGGCGCTCCCCCTGGAAACTTTGGGGGCCACTCCCCACTCTGGGGTCTCCTCGCCCCTCCCCTGGGGCGCTGACGAGCGGGGAGCCGGGTGGGCGTCTCTCTGGGGCAGCAGGAAGGATGCGCTCCCTTCCCTGGGGGAAGAAGGGAGCGCTGGCTGGGTCGGGGAGGGGAGGGGAGGGGAGGGGGGTGTTGAAGGACGGTGGAGATCGAGGCTTCATCCCCGCAGCCGGGTCTGGTCCAGCCTGGAGGTGCTGGGATGCCAGGAAGAAGGGGGCGTCTGGGGTCCACACCAGACAGGCTCGGTCGCTGGGGCTGGGGACAGCTCAGCCTGGCGGGGAGGTATTTGGGGGCGCAGGGCTGAGCCCTCTGCGCTGTGGGTTGGTGTCCAAACAACACCAAGCACCGGGTGGGAAGCTTTCTCTCCACCCCCTGAGTCTGGGCCTGGGGGCCCCCTGGGCCTGTGGGGCCTGGCCAGTGCGCCCCATTCAACAAGTTGGGGCAAGGGGGGACAGTGCCCTATGCCTTGGTCTGGGCCCAAGGAAAGACCTGGTCCTGACTTTGCAAACCACCTTAATCACTGGTTTCCCTGAAGTGGGCTCTGGGCACTAAAGACCCAGGCACCGCAGCCCCCTGGTTCTGAGGTTCGGGTCCCAACCCTGCATTATGAACAAGCAGCCCCCCAGTGAATCCGCATGTGCACAGAGATGGTTGAGAACCTCTTGCTTCTGGTGGGGGTGGGGGGTAGGAAGGGGGTGTCTGGTGTGACATGGCATCGGGCTGAGGGACCATCTGGGTGGGGCTTGAAGGGTGGGGGGGACCTTGGGACCAGCAGGGCTGTGAGACCTGGAGCAACCCAGGAGGGCTCCCTGGAGGTGGTGTGGAGGCGGTGAGGAGTGTGGTATTTGAGTGACAGAAGGCAGAGGACACAGGGTCTCCGTGTGGGCGAGGTGGTGAGCAAGGAGGGGCCTGTCCTTGTCAGGAGGGTCGGCCGAGGTGCGCTGTGGGCCCCTCAGCAAAGCAGCAGCCGTCTGGGACAGCTGAGCTGGGAGACCCCACGGGCCACCGGGACGGCATGGGGTGACAGCCAGGGGCCGCCCAGCCGCGGGGTGGGGGTTCCGTTCCCCGTCCCAGCCAGTGACTTCGGGCACAGGATGGCCCCTCTCTGAGCTCCAGTTCTGAGCTGACATGACCAAGCAGGCGGGTGGGCCAGGCCCCGGTGCGGTGCCGCCAAAGTAGGTGCTTGGTCCCTGCGGGGCGGTCGTGGGCACGCCCGTTGCTCCGCCGGGTCGCTGCTCAGCCTCAGTGTGCTCCTCCAGAGAATGGGGGTGGCTGCTCCCAGCCACCCCCAGACGGAGCCCAGGATCTGAAGGTGCCTCGCTGAGTGGGCACGGAGCGCGGGTGTGAGCCTGCTCTTCCCACAGCGCTGTCACTCCTGGGCACCCCTGAGTCACCACCTCGTCCCCGGGTAGGCAGCCTCTCGGGGAGCTCTCCCAGCTCGACCCCGGTGGCTGAGCGAGCCCCCAGCGCCCTGTGTCTGTCCTGGGCCTCAGAAGTGCGTCCTCTGCCCCCCGTGGGGACCTCGCACCGACGCTGCGCGAGCCGAGGACCTCTCTGACCCTCAGTCTCCTTTTCTCCGAATGGGCTTCAGTATTGCCACCCTCACGGGTGAGCTGGGGGGAGCATTGAGAAGCGGCTCCGGACCTCGAAGGCTCGCCTGCGGGGGCAGCTGACGGGGCCTGTGCGCAGGCTGGCCAGGAAAGTGGGTCGGGAGGCCCCCAGCCCCCAGAGGGCTAAGGGCGGACAACCGGCAGACGGGAGACTAATTAGAGCTTAATGAATTGTCATGGATGAAAGCCCCAGGAGGGCGTGGATCTAGGACACACGGTGCCCCAAACGGTGGAGGGGGGTTTGGCAGCGTGTCCCCAAAAGCAGGGCCGCAGAGAGCGCCAGGTGCCGCTGTGCCTGGCCCGCCACCTTCCAAGTCTGTCTAGAAACTTGACTCCCCATGCTCCCTCTCGTCCCGTGGTGGCCCGGGCCGGAGGGGGTCCAGCCGCCAGCTTCCCTCCCCCCCTCCCCGTGCGTTCAGCAGGGGCCTCCTGGGGACCTCACCCAGCCTTGCCCTAGGCACTCTTCAGCATCCCCTGGGTGTCCTGTGGCCTGGCGGGGAGCAAGCTGGCTCAGAATAGAGGAGGTGGTGGAAGGTTCTGGGGGCCTGGCCAGGCTGCCTCTGTTCGAGGGGAGGGGCCTAGGCACCCCAGCCACACTCTGCTCCTCCCTGGCTTCAGAGCTTGAGGGCAGATGAGCCCCGGACAGCTGGGGGTGGGGGGCGGGCTCTGCAGTTGCCCAGGTCCTACAGTGATGGACAGATTTCGGGGCCCCTCCTTGCTGGGCCCCCACACGTAAGCCGGTGCTGATGCAGACCCCGTGGGGTGGGGAGGTGGCCCCCCGCTCCTCCCAGCCCCTGGAAGGAGACACACAGCTCCGCAGGGGCCTCAGTCCGCCTCTTCACGGCTGCGCGAGTCTCGGGGGCCACGGTCACAAACCACCGCTAACTGAGGGCTTCAGACCCCACGCGCTGGCTCCAACAGCTCTGGGCTCAGAAGTCCTAGCGCCCGGGTGTGGGGAAGGCGGAGCCTGTCTCCCACCGTTTCCGGCTTCCTTGGCCTGCGGGGCCCTCCTCCCTCCCCACGGCCCCACGGGGTCCACCCGTCTCTCTGCGCCCCGCTCTCGTGAGGACGCTGGGCCCCCCGGCCCCCCAGTCGTCCAGGACAGTCTCCCCATCTTGAGGCAGCTCAACGGTATCCTTAATGTCTTTGGCAAACGGGATCCTGGTTGCCACCGAGGGTGACACGCACGGGTCCAGGGATTAGGACCCAGGCATCATAGGACGGCCAAGAGCCGACCCAACCTTCTCTGTGGGTTTTCTTGCGCAGCACTGCCCACGCAGGGCCCCTCTTTCACCTCCTCCTCCTGTTTGTCACCCAGAGACGGAGCGGCAGGGAAGGCAGGCCACCACAGGCACCCAGGACATGCTTGCTGAGTGAGCGAAGGAGGGAAGGAGGGGAGGGGGCGGGCCCTGCCGAGAGCAGGACAGGGCGTAGGACTCAGGGCCCCTGACCCCAGCCGGCCCCCTGCACAAGGCTCCTTCTCGGCTGACTCCCCATTTGCCCTCCTGTCAGAGGGGGAGAGACTGCAGTGAGGGACCCCGGTGAGTCCCTTTTGCAGAAGAGAACACCGAGGCTCAGGGCACGAAGTCTCTGGCCACGGTGGAGGGCCACCCTGCCCCAGAGTTCCGCCGACTCTGCGCTGCGCTCGCGCAATAGGACGGGGGCCCAGCCGCCCGGCTCGGCGCGTTGTGGGCAGAGAGAGGGACGGTGTGGTCCCGCGCTCGCGACGTCATTGTCCGGGCGGTGATGCAGGGTGACAGGGTCAGAAGGCAGGCTCCTCGTCATCTTGCTTAGTGCCCCCACGGCGGCGCGCCGCCCTCACACTCGGGTCCCAGCGCCTCACTGGGGTCCAGGCCCCGGCCACCCCCAGCTGCCACCAGCCCCTCCCCGCCTGCTCCCTGGGCACCAGGCTCATTCCCCGGTTCCCTCTGCCCCTGAGCGCTGTTCCCGGACTTTGGCCCCCGCTCCGGTTCAGGTGTCCCCGGCCACGCTCGACCGTGCATCGGGCCGTGACCGACCCCCCGCTTCCCAAGCCGTCACATTCTCGGTCCCTGTCTACGTGCTCACCCTGCTCAGCGCCCAGGGAGGGAACCAGACACGAGAGACCGCACAGGGCGTGAGTCATGGGCGGGGGGGGGGGGGCTGGGGAGGGGTGGAGGTGATGGCTGATGAGGACGGGGTTCCCTTTTGGGGAGATGGAATGTTCTGGAATTGAAGAGAGGTGGGGGAGGCACGACCCTGTGAACCGACTCACAGACACTGCAGTAAAACCTGGAAACGGGCCACGCACACCCACGAGGGCCCAGCGCCCGTCAGGACCTGGCGCACAGTAGGTTTCAGGAAGAGAAATGGACACATAGTGTGGCCGGGCAGTGGGTGTCTCCCCGCCCGGACCCCGACCACGGTGACTGCAGCCGCCCTGCGCGGGGCCCGGCCACAGCAGTGATGCTGTGTCCCTGCAGCGCCCGTCACCTGGACGCCGGCGGATGGCTCTGCGCCCGAGGGACGTGCATCTCGGCGGGGAGAAGGGCGGGGGGTTCTGGCCACGGGCCCACGGTGCCCGCCGGCCCGGCTGCAAGGGGGGCGGCAGAGCCCTGGCTCTGCCGCGGTGGGGCCGCCCCGGCCACCGCACAGGCCTCTGGCCACACATGCGCTTCCGCCCACGGCCCCGGCTCCCCGCGCTTGCGGGCGGGAGGAGGGGCCGCGCCCCGGGGCCCCACGCACCTGCCCGGCTGCCCAGGCCGGCTCCTGGGTCTGCGGGGCTGACAGAAGTCGTGGCTCTGTGGAGGACGCAGGGCCCCTGACCCTGGGGGAGCCAGGACAGCAGGGTGTGGGCTCGGGTCTTGCACCTGCCTACCGCCTGCTCTGTGGCCCCGGGCAGGCGGCGTGGCCTCCCTGGGCCTCTGCGCTCTGTCTGCAACACAGGCCGGCAGGCAACTCGCGTCCTGGACGTCAAGCGCGTCCGTAGACGGGCTGTCACCTGCGGCGGTCCTGCCTCCCCGTCTGGGGACATCTGTGGCTGTCATGACTGGTGGTGCTGCTGGCACTGCGTGGGTGGGGACCGGGACGCAGCTCAGCACCCCGCAGTGCCTGGGGCAGCCCCCCCCCGGGGAATGACGTCACCCCTTGGTGGTGACGGCTGTCATGCGGCCCTCCCACGTCCCCGGGTGTCATCGTGCAGGTGGGAACGCTGGGGCCACAGAGGACGTCTGTCGAGTGCTCAGGTGTGGGCAGCAGGTTGGCAGCGCCCAGCAGGCAGGAGACCCAGAGCAAGGGGCCCTGGGCCGTGCTTGGAGGCGGGGCTGCCGCCGATGGACTGCCTGGGGGAGGGGCCGCCAGGATCCCAGCTTGCGCAGGAGGAGGGGTGGAGCAGGGAACCCCCCAGGAGGGGTCGGGGACGCGGCTGGGTCCCCAGGGCTGGACCACACATAATCGGGGTCACCAGCCAACAGTGGCGGCCGGGAGGAGGGGCCCAGGTGGGCGCAGGGTCCTGGGCAGGGCGGGGGAGGGAGGGTCTGGGCGCAGGTGAGCCCCCGGGGGCAGAGGACGGTGGAGAAGGGGCCCTGGGCCCTACCTGCACCACCTGCCTGGCTGACTCTCCGCCTCCTGCAGGCAGCGCCCGGCCCTCAGGGCCCCGCGGAAGCAGGACTGGAACCCACACCTCTCCCCGCGTGGGAACCGACGGCCTGGCCTCCTGGCCCCACCCCAGGCCCGGGGAGAGGAGCCCCTCCCTTCTCGGGGTGCCCAGCCCCTCGATCACCGGAAAGTGACAGAAAACGGGGTCCCCGGGACCTTGGGGGGAGGCCTGGCCCCCCGCATCCCCGGCCCGGTGGAGGAGAGGACGGGGCTGCGCCTGGGGGAAGGGTCCGGTGACTGTGAGAGCAGGGTCCCAGCTTGGACGGCCCTGCTCCTGTGCCAGGCAAGGCACAGAGAGGGTGCGCTGCTCATCAAAGGTCACAAGGCGGGAAGGGACCGTCCCGGCCTCTCTGCGGCTGCACGGGCTGTGCCGCAGGAGCCGGCCCCCGCCGGGTGACCTCCCATCGCCCGATACCTCCTTCCCGATTTCGTCCTTTTCCATATTCTGTGCCGACTAATTTTTGAGAATTCTTTCCAACTCAAAACCAACTTAAAAAACGTAAACAGTCCACCATCTGCTCTGGCCGCAGCGCCTGGACCGCGAGGCCCCCGCTCGCCGCGTTTGCTCCTGCTGTGCCCTCCCCCACGCTGCCCTTCCCGGGCCGTCTGCTCGGTCTCCGAGGGAGCAGCCTTCTCTCCGTGGATTAGATCTTTGCCATCCCTTCCCGGGTACGGCTTCTCCCCGCGCGGCCGTGGGGGGTGGCGGAGGGCACAGGCATTCGCCCCCGTGTGACTACTCGGCGCCAGCTCTTGGTCTCACATGCTCAGTGTCCCCAGAACCCGGCAGATGCTCCCGTGTGACACGTGTTTGTTGACGGACTGGCGTGAGGGTACCTCCGGAGGTAGTGATAAAATCAGGTCTGGCGTTAACACTCAGTCCTCAAATAGAACCATTTTTTAAAACATCCCCGAAACTAACGTAACGTTATGTGTCATCGATACTCCATTAAATACGTGTTCTTAAATAGGGCCGGTAGAAGCAGAGCTGTGTTTCAAATTACAGCTGGATGGTGCCACCCCCGAGAGCCCCTCTGGGTGCCGTGTGGTCCGAGCCGGTGACTTAAGTTGCTTTGAGCCTCAGCGTTCCCATCTGTAAAGTGGGAGTGACAGCAGGGTGTCCCCCTCAACGTGGTCATTGTGGGAAGGTCTGGGGGAGCCCTGCCCCTGGGTGGGCACAGCGCAGGGGCTGTGCAAGCGTTTGCTCTGTTGGTGATGATGGTTCAGGGTCCAGCTGACCAGGAGACCAGCAGTAAACAAGAGTTTGAGTCGCATTTAGAGGGACGAGGGTGGGGGCACCTGGCTGGCCCCGTCAGTGGAGTGTGCAGCTCGATCTTGGGGTCATGAGTTCAAGCCCCACCAGGATGGGGACTGTAGTACAGAGAGTCACCAGGGAAATGACATTAGGGGTGAGACCCAAAGTCAGGGAGAGAGCCATGCAGGGAAGGTGTTCCAGGCAGAGCGAACATCATGTGCAAAGGTCCTGGGGCAGGACCCATCTGGTGTGTTGGAGGGACAGCTCAGAGGCCCGTGTGGCTGAAGCAGAGTGGGGGAGGGGGGCAGAGGGGGAGGGGGTAGGTCATGCAGGGCCTTGGGGGCCTCAGGGAGGACTGAATTATACTTGAGGGGGCTGAAATTCTCTGCTGCAGAAAGGATAAAGCAGGCAGCTCTGCCGCACAAGGAATCCGTTTGGGGTTTGAATCGGACCGCCCACTTCCTCGCTGGGGCAAAGCCAGAGAGGCGCCAGGTTGTCCAAATCAGAGGCCCCGCCCCCAGTTCCTGAGGGGGAGACAGGTACCCCTGACCACAGGGACCAGCACCGGCTGGGACAGGGACCTGGGAATCACCTCCCACTCAGGGACTAGCGTCAGGTAGGAAGTTGCCAGAGTTGTGAGTTGGGTACCAGAACAGGGGGCCATCCGCTCCGGCTCTCTTGTCCCCTCCGGGGACACAGCCCCTCCATGTGCTGTTCAGGGCAACAGCGTGGGGAGAATGACCTAGAAAAACAGCCTCAGAAGGAAGTTTGCCTTGGGGAAAGACTGCGTCCCTGCAATGCCCAGGTCAGAATTAAGGACAGCTGCAGGGGGAGGGCACGCCGGCTGCGCTGGCTCCCTCCCACCGCCTCCCTGCCGTCCGCCAGCCGGGCCAGGGAGCCGGGACTCATGACGTCCTGGACACCAGACGCTGCTTTCCTCGAGGCTGCTTTCCTCGGAGCGACCCCTCCCGCCGTCACGGCGCTGTCCCGCACGGTACGCGGCTCCCGGGCGCTGGGGACACCTGCACGTGTATTCAGTGTCCGCCCAGATCGAGAGCTCGTTAAGGTGTTTCGTGTCATTGTGTTGCCGTAAATAGGGTTTGCTGTCTGACCTGGAGTTTTTTAGCCCCCATCTAACCGCCTCTCAGCTGTCTTCCTTTGGGGGTCCTCCCGTGTCCCCCAGAGCCCCCACAACCAGGGGTCCCAGCTCACTTCATCCCCTGTTGACGGACACGTAGGTTAGCCCCAGGTCGCTGCTCCACGTGACACGCAGCAAGCCCGCCTGTCCGTGAGGCACGTGTCCGTCCAGGATCCACGTGGCATCAGTGGATTCCAGGGCGTCAGTGCCCCGAGGCCCCCGGAACACAACGCCACTGTTGGGACGGCTGAGGACGATAGGAAGTTACTCTCTGAGTCCTGGAGGCCAGAGCAGGCCACCGGCGCTGTGCTCCCCAGGCCCTGGGGGAGGATCCCCCCTTTCTTCCAGCTCTTGGTGGTGGCTAGTGACCCCCGGTGTCCCGTGGCTCACGGGGGCGCCCTCCAGTCCGCTGTCACAGAGCCACCTTCCCTGCGCGGCTGCAGCTGAGTCACCCCTCCTCATCAGGTGAGGGCTGCCGTACCCCAGTGAGCCCTCATGGTCACAGGAAGGCACCGGCAAGGCACAGACTCCCCCTGTCCCATGGCTCATCCCTGCGTCCCGCGGCAGTGACTCAGGGCTCTGTGTGCGGCAGCCCCCCAGAGGGGCCAGGAAGGCGGCGCCGGGCTCACCGGTGTGGAGCAGACAAGGGTCTGCAGCCTGAACCCCTATCAAGCCGGGCCTGTGGGGACAGTGCGGAAACAGGCCCAGGGGGGCCGGGGGAGCCTCGGGGGGCTGCGGCTGCTAAGATGCCAAAGACAGCTGACCAGCTAAGGGGCCAGCCGCCATCCCTGCTGTCTGGCTGGACCCTCCCCACCCACACCCCCCCCTGACCCCCAGGATCCAGGCTGCAGCCAAGGAGAGTGCGGGGAGCAAGGAGAGGTGGTGGGGCCAGCAGGAGAGGTGGGCAGGCCCGGGGGCCCTGCATGCCACACACCATCTGGCCTCCCACCCCCAACCCCTTCACTCAGTCCTTCTGCCTCAGGGCCTTTGCACTGGCTGCTCCCCCAGCCTGGCCTTCCCTTCCCCAGACACCCCGGATGCTTCCCTGACCATCCTCTGTGTCTGCACCAGCTTTCCGTGGTCCTCACAACTACACAGCACACACGGAGGGGCTTAAACAACAGAAATCTATTCTCTCCCAGCTCTGGGGGCCGAGAGGCTGAAGTAACGGGTTACCAGGCCACGTCCCCTCTAAAGGCTCCGAGGGAGGGTCCACTCTGCCCCGTCTAGCTTTCAGTGACTCCCCACCACCCTAGGCTTATAGACCCGTCACTTAATCCCCCCTTCTTCGTGTGGCCTCCCTCCCTGTGCACATGCGTGCCTGTGTCCAAGTTTCCGTCCTGTGATAGGACGCCCGTCGAAGGAACAAGGTCCTCAATAAACTATTAAAAAAAAAAAGGAACAAGGTCCCACTCATGGGCACAGGGCCAAGGCCCACATAGGTCTTTGTGGGGGACACAGGATCCGAAGCAGCCCCAGGCTCCGAGCTGTCAGCACAGAGCCCGTTGTGGGGCTCGAACCCACAAACCAAGAGACCATTACCTGAGCCAAAGTCAGATGCTTAACTGACTGAGCCCCCCAGGTGCACCGGCTACGGACAGTTTTAATCTGTAATTTCATGTGCTGGTTGGACCTGTGTAGACACATGAACGGGGAACCGAGGAAGGCGGAGATGTGGGGGCCTGGCAAGGCCTCTGGGGGTCTCGGCAGGGGCAAATACTTAGACCCCCTGTATCCCCACGGGGTGGATGTGAACCCCAGGAGGGCAGGGTCTACATCTGCCTTCTTCAGTGTGTTTGGAGACGGGTATACAGTAGGCACTCGATAAATGTTTTGGGGAGTTGCACCCCAGATTTTACACTGGTTTTAAAGTTCTTCTCCAGTTCAATAAAGGTTTCCTTTTAGAATTTTTTTACTGAGGTAAAATTCACATAACACAAAATTTGCCCTTTTACAGTATACATTTCAGGGGCACCTGCGAGGCTCAGTCGGTTAAGCACCCAACTTCAGCTCAGGTCATGATCTCGAGGTTTGTGAGTTTGAGCCCCGCGTCAGGCTCTGTGCTGACAGGGCAGAGCCTGGTACCTGCTTTGCAGTCTGTGTCGCCCCCTCTCTCTGCCCCTCCCCTGCTCTCTCGCTCTCTCTCAAAAATAAACATTAAAAAAATTTTTAAGTATGCATTTCAGTGGCTTTTAGTATATTCACAGACCTGGGCCGTCAGCACCATCTAAATTCAGAACATTTCATCATCCCCAAAAGAACTCCCATCCGCATTAGCTGCCACCCCTCCCCCCTCCCCAGCCCCCGGGTCCCCACGAGCCCCTTCCCGTCCGTGGACGAGCCTGTTCTGGATGGTCGGGCACGTGGACTCCCACCCCGCGTGGCCTCTCGTGTCTGGTTCCCTCCCGGAGCGTCGTGTGTTCAGGGTCCGTCCGCGGGGCGGCGGGTGCGTGCGCCTTGCTCCTGCTCGCTGCCGAGGGACGTGCGCGTGCGCGGTGGACGCGCCTCAGGGACGTGTGCGTGTGGATGGGCCACGTTTTGTTCATCCCTTCATCTGCCGACGGACATTTGGGTTGTCTGCACCTCTTGGCTGCTGTGGATAATGTGGCCAGTGGGTGCACAGGTTTTGTGGGGGCCTGGGTCCGGGTCTCCCGGGTGCACACCCAGGCGCGGGGCTGCGGGCCCCACGACGGAGAACCGCGTCTAGCGCACACGCGCGCTAACGCTGCCCCCGCCCTCAGGTGCCCACGAGGATGGTGGCGAGGCCCTAGGCCCACGCTGCGCACCATGACCTGCTGGCTGTGCGTCCTGGGCCTGCAGCTCCTGCTCCTGCCCGCGGCGCCGCCCCCGGCCGGCGGCTGCCCCGCCC
>NC_043711.1:1349264-1358906 GCF_006229205.1 Suricata suricatta | reverse complement strand
GGCACGCTGGAGATCCGCGGCGCGCGCCCGCAGGACAGCGGCACGTACACGTGCGTGGCCAGCAACGCGGGCGGCAACGACACCTACTTCGCCACGCTGACGGTGCAGCCCGAGCCCGCCGCCAACCGGACCCCGGGCGAGGGCCGCAACGACACGCAGGCGGCCGTGCGCTTCCCGCTGGACCTCACCACCATCCTGGTGTCCACCGCCATGGGCTGCATCACCTTCCTGGGCGTCGTCCTCTTCTGCTTCCTGCTGCTCTTCGTGTGGAGCCGCGGCCGCGGGCAGCACAAAAACAACTTCTCGGTGGAATACTCCTTCCGCAAGGTGGACGGGCCGGCGGCCGCCGCGGGCCAGGGGGGCGCGCGCAAGTTCACCATGAAGATGATCTGAGGGCCGCGCCGCCCCCCCGCGGCCCGTCTGACCACCACCTATGCATTTCCGGGGGGGGGGGCCCTCCCGCGGCTGCCTCCTGGCGGAACTTCCCCTTTTTTTGTATAGAGACCCGGCCACAGGACTTTTTTTCATCGGGATGCATCTTTTTGCATTGTTTCGCAAAGCATTTTCTAAAGGTTTCACCATGTTTTCCTGCCCCTGCCTGGCCCGGATCTGGGCGGGTGGGAGTTGGGAGCCCCCGGAGGCCCCCCCAGAGGAAGTAGTTAACACCTCGGAGGGAGCCGGTCCAGCAGGGGGAAGGCAGCCCGCCCCTGGGGAGGCAAGCGGAGCCCATATGGGCCCCACCCGGATGCCCCACACCACTCCTCACATCCAGCAGCACACGCCCGTTCACACCAAGGACACACAGCCAGACACCCGGCCCCAAGACAGAGCGTTCACACCACCGCCCCAGCTGACCATGAACAGGTGCCCCCACCGCTGAGCTCACCACGGGTCTGCAGGGCACTCGGGAGAGCCCGGCTCACACCTGGGACGCACCCCACTCACACTCAGGACACACGCAGCTGACACACACTCGGCACACCTGACACAGCTCACACTTGGGACGCACCCAGCCTACACTGCGAACACAGTCAGCCCGCAGCCAGGATGGGCTCAGCTCGCACTTGGCTCCTGATCAACTGGCCGTCTCAGGGGCATCTTGGGGGCTAGACCAAGGTCTTGCTGCACAGGCAAATGCCATCCCCCCCCCCCCCCGCCAGGGGGCCGGCACATGGCATGCTAGCCCGTCTCCGCCCCCAGACCCTCTCCCACCAGGACCCCGGGCCCAGCAGGGAGGGCTGCCTACTAGGAGAAGCCATGTCCCTAGCTTCCTCCACCTCCCCTGACAGCTGCCACCTGCTTCCGGTGCCCACGCCACACGGGAGGGGCCGTTGCCCTGGCCCTTGACTCAGGAGCATGGCGTCTGGAGTGACCTTCCATCCTGAGTCCACACTACCCCCAAGCCAGCCTCCGATGAGCCCCGAGGGTAGCCCTAACGTGCCAGGCCCCGGGACCCATCCATCGCGCATGTGGGGAGCGAGGCCAGAGAGAGTGAGAGGTTCTTGGGGGTCCCTGTAAGTGCATTACAGGGGCAGCACTGGAGAGCGCAGCCAGGACAGGCTGCAGGCTGCAGGCTCCAGGGGGGTCTGGACCGGGCTGTTGGGAGCAGAGACTCCTCGGTCTCTGACACTTTGGGGAAGAGCTAGCGCTGAAGATTAAGGGAGCCAAGGGCGGACGATAGCTCAAGTTGAGGAAGAACTTTCCCAAGGTCACTGTCCCCTTGACACTTCTGATAGTGAGTTCCCCATCACTGGGGGGAAGCAACAGGAGCTGAGGTTTTGCAGAAATATTCAGACACCAGACAGGGTCCATCCATGACCCTGCCTCTCCCAGGCTGATTCTCGCCCCCACCCTCCCCTCATTGGAGGAAGGGGCACCGGAAATGGGGCCCCTCGACGAGTAAGGAGCCTGGCCACCAGGCTAGGTCAGTATTCTTAGCATAGGAAGGCTCCACACCAGCCCTCTCCCTGCCCAGGTGCGTAATTGTATCTGGTGACCGAGAACCGCCTGGACCACCAGTGTCCTCATCTGTAAAATGGGTCTGAGGTCAAATCCAGCATTGCATATATAGAGGCCAGGCCCGCAGATGGGCCGCACGGCTGACCAGGATCCTGGATCCTTCAAGATCTTTCTGAGAAGAGCCAGAGAGGAAGCTGGGTCAACACTGGGGGTTTTGAGCAAAGGACTCGGGCAGAACTCGGAAGGGGATGCGGGCGTTCTCCCTGGGCTGTGTGGCAGGAGACGTCTGTCCGGAAGCCCTGGAGCTCCTCCCACAGTGTGCAAGGGGGCCCGCGGGGCTGGGTGGGGGCGCTGACCCCGCCTCAACCCCGCTCGTGGTGGACGTGGTGACGGCCACTGGGGGTGTCCTGCGACCCCAAACCCCACCCGAGTTGGGCAGAACTGACTCATTTTCTCTCTTCAAACCCTCCTAACCTTGGTTGCCATAACAACCCCAAGGGCCCCTCAAATTGACATCCAAGTGCCTTTAGCATTATCAACGATGGGAGGGGGGTGTTCTCTCAGCAGCGTTAGGACTGGACGGAAAGTCAGCGAGTAGGGCTCTCCCACCCCCTCTGCCCAGCCCCCAGCCCAACAGGAACCAAGACCCCCAGCCCCCAGCCCCCTCCTGCTGTATTTGGTTGGAATCCAATAAAAAGCTGATTTAATAATGGACTTCAGGGGTTTTTTGGTTTTTTGGTTTTTAATTCTCACGGGAGGAGTGAGGGCAGGAAGTAGTGGCTGCCGGGGTCCCCGGGGAGGGAGGTCAGATTCCAGCCCCAGAGCTGGTTGTGAGCCAGAGTGACCTGCAGAGATGACACTTTCAGGAGCGCCCATGCCATTCGCCTGCTGTCCCCCAGCCCCTGCCAGGCAGGTCACACCCCAGGCGCTGGGTCCCCCGTCATGACCTCACTCGCAGCCGGCACAGGGAGGGCATCTGCCCAGAGTCCCCAGCCGAGGGAGGCCAGGTGCCCCCCACAGTGCCCTCAGGGCAGGCAGCTTCCTCCAGGCCCAGACGGGGGGGGTCTCTCCTCTTCTCAGTTTCCCTGCTTCTGAGGCCTCGGAGAAAAAGAAACCAGCTCTTTTTTTTTTTTAAGACTTATTTATTTAGGGGCACCTGGGTGGCTTAGTCGGTTGAGCCTCCGACTCTGGCTCAGGTCATGATCTCACATTCGTGGGTTCGAGCCCGTGTCGGGCTCTGTGCTGACAGCTCGGAGCCTGGAGCTGCTTTGGATTCTGTGTCTCCCTCTCTCTCTGCCCCTCCCCGCTCATCTCTGAATCTCTGTCTCAAAAATAAATAAAACATTAAAAAAAAAAAGACTTAGTTATTTAAGTATCTCAATGCCCAGGTGGGGCTTGAACTCGAATTCCAGAGCCGCAGGCCCTGCGGGGCGCCCACCAGAGGAAGTAGCTCGGTCCCCGCCCCAGCCCCCCACCTGGTGAGGAGGGCCCCTTGGGCCCAGAGCCCGGCAGAGCGGGACCGTCGCAGCTCCCGAAAGCCCGTGCTCTTTCTGGAAGGAGGTGGGCCGAGTCAGAGTGGTCAGCAGACTTCGACCTGGCCAAGGGGGCCGGGGCTGCCTCTCACATGCCACTCGGTGTCACTCCAGGTCTCAGCTTCCCCATTTGACGCTGGGGAAGCAGGAAGGGGACGCACCAGGGCTGTGGGATGTCGCCGTCCCTGCCTGATTTCACAGGAGCTGGGAGGCGAGGGCGCTGGGCCAGGGGACCCTCCCTCGGGGCCTCCCTTCCCCTTGGACCAGGTCGAAGTCCCTGGATTTCCTGAACTCCGTCTTATTCCTGGGGCAGCCGAGGCCCAGCTGAAAGAGGACCCGACCTGTTGGAGGCTGGAAACCAAGGAGGGGCCCCTCAGAGGGTGTCTGGGGGTCCCACAAAACAGGGCGCAGGCCCGGGCAGCACATGTGGGCCCGGGATGGGGGCGCTTCCCCTCCGAATGGAGCTAGAAGGAGCACTTTCCTCTGTGGCACCCTCTCCGGGGTCCCTGAGCTGCAGCTCCTCGGAACAAAACCTAGTGGCTTAAAACAAGCAAGATTCATTAGCCAGCAGTTCTGGAGTTCAGAAGTGTTGACTGAGTCCTGGCCGGTTCCCCAGGGCCCCAGGGAGCCCGGCTCCGCCGCCGCCCGTTTCACATCCTTGGCCCACGGCCCCTCCTCCATCCTCACGGCCAGCACCGTGGGGCCCACCGGGCTCTCTGCCCCCCTCTCCTGAGGACACTGGGCACCCCGGGCACCCAGGGTCACCCCCTCATCTGATGAGCGGAGCCTCAGACACACCTGCAGCCTCAGTTTCCCTGCTGGGACACCTCACAGGCTCCCCGCTCCGGACATCTGGACGTGGCATCTTGGGGGCCGTGACCCTGCCCACTGCAAAAACCGGGCGTTTTTCTCGGGAAGGCCAGCGTCACGTGAAATCGCGAGCGCTTAGCGTCCCGCGGCCACCCCGAGGCACGCCAGGCGCGCAGAGCCCGGCCTCAGCCCCCACCGCGCTCAGGGACTGCTCGGCAGATGGAAGATGGGCTTTACGGTCCCCGGAGGGCCTGACACGGGGGCCGGGTGGCCGGCTGCGGCGGGCACGGGACGACTCCCAAGCTGATGGCCAGTTTTAGTGGTGAGCCAGGCAAGCGGGCCCCATTCCCCAGCCTGGGGGTGGGGGGTCCTGTCCAGTGGGGCTCAGCGGGTGTCCATGGGCCCTGTGCTGCCCCCGCAGGCAGAGGGCCCCGGGGGGACCCTCCCAGGAGAGGCCAGCTTAAGGCCATCAGGGGGTCCCCGTGCAGCCCCTCCTCGTCACACTGCCCTGTCATGGTGGGAAAGCCCCTGGAGATGTCACCTCTGTCCTAGCCTGGCCACTGCCACCCCTTGGCCACATGGCTGTCCCAGCAGGGCCAGGACCAGCGTGAGCTGGGTGAGCTGCTCACCTCGGGGACGGAATTTAAGGGGCGTCCAGAACAGTCCCCAAGATCCACATTCCAGAAACAAAATGAACTCGTGTCCCATATGCACAATGAACAAAACAGTCGTCTTTGAAATAAGAACGGGGCCTGTCCTGGCTCCGGCTCTAAGAAAAGTTCATTCACGGAGACAGCCGGCCGGCTCCTTCAATGTTACTTCCCGGGGCTGCTGAGTGGGGGTTTTTTGGCATCACCTTAAATCCTGTGCCCCAGGGGAGTGCCTGGCATGCCCCTCCCCCCGCCGTGGCCCGGAGCCCTGAGCTGGCTGGGGACCCCCAGGGCCTCATGAAGCGAAGGGAACTCATGATCAGGGTTGGGGCGGCGAGGAGGCCGGGACAGCCCGGTTTGTGGGTCCAGCCCTGAGATTTCCTGGGTCCCCACCCTGCCTCCTGCCACCAGTGTAGAAACCCACCCAAACCGCAGCCTACGGAGCCTCCAGGTGCGAGGGCCTCGGGGTCAGCAGGTCAGTTTTGCCCCAAACGCAGCAGAGGACCCGCAGGGAAGAGGTTCACGGAGCCGCTTAATCTGCTTCCACACAGCCGGGGCCCTGGGTGACGATGGGGCACCAGCAACCACCCCGAGGACCTGTCATCGTGCCTTGACCTGCTGTGTGGCCCTGCGTGGAGTCCCACCCTCTCTGGGCTCGTTGACCCTGACGGCAATGGCAGGGCGCAGAGAGAGGCACCGCCACCAAGTGTACTCCAACCTGCTTTGCACCTGCAGGGATCTCCCGGCTTCCCCGTTCCACGGGGAGGCCCCGGGCTCGGAGCTGGGTGCCCTTCCCACCAGCGGGCAGGTCCCAAGTCCAACTGTCCGGCTGCCCCGCGTTGCCCCCAGTCTTGTTCTCTGTGTACGGGGTTATTTATCAGATGACTTTTCTAGATAAATGCATTAGGCCAGTAGGTGGGGGTGGGGAGTGAGAAGATTCCATTAAAAACATTGTTTAATATTTACTTACTTTTGAGGGAGAGAGAGACAGAGCACAAGCAGGGGAGGGGCAGAGAGAGAGGGAGACACAGATTCGGAAGCAGGCTCCAGGCTCTGAGCTGTCAGCACAGAGCCCGACATGGGGCTCGAACCCACGGACCTGAGCCGTGTGACTATCCTGAGACAGCACAAGGGAACCGCTTTCCTTTATTCCCAGAAACAGAGAAGGGTGGTGATTTGCCCAACGTCACACAGCAAGTCAGAATGGAGCCGAGGGTCCTGGACGAGCAGGGGGCAGGGGGCCGGGGGCTTCTCAGACGCCCTGCACAAGGGACAGGGAAAGCAGAGAGAGGAAGGAGCCACCCTGGTGGCGGTGGCATTTCCTGCTGCCTACGGGTGGCCGGCTTCCCTGGTGGGGAGCCTAGTGTGTCCGGCTGCCGGGCCCCTGGTGTGCCCCTCGGACCTTCCTCACGTCACCTGCCCTGCTCCCAGCCCTGGGCCCTCCTCTGGGGACCAGGCGGTCCCCTCTGCCTGGAATGCCCTTCCCACCTTTGGGGGAGGTGTCCCGGGAGGGTGGGTGGGGCTCCGGGCTGGGGAAGTGGCCAAGCCGCATCCCCACTCTGGCCTGCGGTCTGACAGTTGCTCGGGGCTTCCGGGCTGCCAGGGACGCAGGGCGCACTGTCCTGGCAGGCAGGGGCGGCAGCTGCGGGGAGTTTGTCCCCAAGGCCCACCTCCTGCTCCTGGTCACCCCAGTTCTGCAGGTAGGAGCTCCTGGAGGGGTGCTGCCTGCGGAGGGGGCCGAAGCTGCACCTCACAGCAGCTGCGGCGCCCGGGAATCCGGGAGAGGGGCGGGGTGGGGGTGCCAGCCACAGGCCACTGAGGAGGGGCGGGGTGGGGGGTGCCAGCCACAGGCCACTGAGGAGGGGGAAGGGTGGGGGGTGCCAGCCGCGGGCCACTGCAGGGCTGGAGGGGCTCCAGGGAGCTGGGCTCCGGGACGGAGGCCCAAGCGGGCTCCCGGCTACTGACATCTGCCCCCAGCCGTCCCCCACCATGGCCCGCCCTGGAAGCTGGATATTCTACTCTGTCCATGTCGCAGAGGCACGGGGTCCCTCCCCCTGCCCTGAAAGGTTGCTGGGGGACACTCCCGCTTCCCCCATGAGGACGGGAGCCCAGAGAGGGCGGCACACCCTCCCAGAGCCACACAGCAGCTCAAGGCCAGGCAAGAAGACCAAGGCTGCCCCACTCTTGCCTAGGTCCCTGCACCCCCACGCACTCCGCCGAGGCCCCCAGACACCCCACATGGGCCCGCCCACGCCTGCCCCCAACTCTAACTCTGACCTTCAGCATGAGCAGCCCTGAGCCGCCCACAGAGACACCTGGACCTGACGCCCCCACTGGGTCGACTCAGCCCACCTACAGCAACCTCGGTGAGCCGCGCTGGGGCCCCCGCTGGGGAACCTGGCTGGCAGGGGCGGGGCCCGGCTGAAGGGCTGAGTCGCCCGTCACCGCTCAGGGAGCCCCTGCCCGACGCTGGTGAAGCTCACTTAGAGCGGCATTTCAACATCTTTCACCAAATTCTCCGTTAAGCAAAGGCTGGGATCTTCAGCTTGTAAAAATGAGGAAGCTGGAGTTCCCAGAGGCGGGGGCATCCGGCCCAAGCCAGGCAGGAAACAGGGCCACCTGCTGGGGGCTGGACCCTTCCCAAGCCTCAGTTTCCTCCTCTGTAAATTGGGGCGGTTCTCATACCCCCACGGGGCATGGGGCAGCTGGATGCTGGGGGGGCAGTCGAGGCTGACGGTGGAGTCAGATGCCCAGGGCCCCGGACTCCGTGAAGCCTCACCCCCTCCCTGCGCCCCTCTCCTCCCCACAGGTGAGGTCCGGGCCCACCTGCTGCCCTCCAAGGCCTGCCGGCCCCCCCGGAAATCTGGGCCCCCCTCGGCTGACCCGCGGCCCCTGCCCCCACCCCTGCCCAAGAAGACCCTGTCCAGGACCCAGTCGCTGCCCACCTGCGGGGCCCCCAGCCACACCCCTGCTCCTGAAGGGCAGCCTCGGAGGGCCTTCCTGGGGTCCCACAGTGTGGACGAGAGCCAGGCGGGTGATGGCCAAGCTCGGCCAGCCTGTCCCCCCACAGAGCCGGCCTTCGGCACCCTCGACGCCTCACTGGGCCTCTCCTGGCACCACCTGAGTCGCCCCGAGGCCACGCATGCAGTCCTGGAGGCCCGGCAGCTGCAGGCCCTGCGCACCGTGCACGCCCGGCTGCAGGCCCGCCTCCTGGGCGGCCACCCGGGCCCCTGCTGCTCCGGCCACGGCTTCCGCCTCCTGGACAGCTCGCCCTGCGTGGAGAGCGGGGACGCCCTCTACTACCGCGTGGTGCGGGTGGGCAACGAGGCCTGGCACCTCCTGGCGGCCAAGGTGAGCCCTGCCCCCCCCCCCCTCCAGGGGAAGCTTCCCGTTTTCCATTGTAGGCCCCACCCGGCCCCGCACAGCATGGGCTCAGCGGCCGAGTGCCCAGCGAGCGTGACCTCACACGGCCCTCGGCGCCCGCTTCTCAAGCGTGGGGCCGCCGCCGTGCGAGTCGCTGGGGGTCTTGCTCGCCCCCAGCCCATGCCTCTCAGGAGCCCAGTCTCCGGCGAGCCCGCCGCTAGAAAGCCCCCCGCACCCCGCACTGAGTAACCCCTGTCAGGAGCGCTTCTGTCGTGCCCCGAGCATTCTCAAGAGTCCGACTTCCAGGCGATTCTGTCCTGTACATGCCTCTCCGGAAAAAATAAAGATTCCGGTTAAGCCACCAAGAAACCTCAGCCGTTAGACAAAACGCGCCAGTGCGGCCCGGAGCGCTGGCAGAGCGGAGCGCGGGCGGGAGTTCTCGGGGGGCGGGAGTTCTCGGGGGCTGTGTCCAGGGGACCCTGGACCCTGGCTGCATCTCACACCACCTCCCCTTGTGATTTGAATGTCATTCCCAGGGCTGATGCTCTCTTGACCTTCTAGAAAGAGCTGTGTGCCATCCAGTCTGCAGCCACAGGCCACGTGTGACTTATGAGCACTTGAAACGGGGCTGGTCCCACCCCAGATGTGCTTGGAGTGCCAACCAGAGACCTGATCTCTAAGGCTTAGTACCTAAGAATTACTGTAAAACCCCTCGTTACCAGATTTTATATTGATCACCGGTGCCTGGTAACATTTTGGATATATCCGGTTTAATAAAAACCACTGTGAACATTGTTTCTTACCGCTTTGTAAAATGCAGATTCTGGAAAGATTTAATTATCCCGCAGCCTCAGCTGCATTTCTACTGCACGGCCCGCGGAACCCTCGCGGCCCACCCCCCACCCCCGCCCCCGCGGCAGGCGGCCCAGTCTGACCCCTAAACACCGCCCCCACTAGCGGAGCTCTCCCTAAAATCACTTGGGCGTCCAACATCCCAATTCACATTTAACTCGTGCTTCCGGAAGCAGCCCACCTCCGCTGCCCGCCCTGCAAACGGCAGCGGGGGCGGGGCGGACAGGTAGGGGCGCTGGGGCGGGGTCTCCGCGGCCAGGCCCTGACGGCCCCCCCCTTTGCTCCCTCAGGTGTCCAAGCCCGGAGCGGAGGAGCCTAGCCCGTGGGGCCTGGAGCTGCAGGCCTCCCTGCCCCCCCACTTCAACCTCCAGGGGCTGTGCGGCCTGGTGTCCGACGGCGCCCTGCCCGAGGCGCCCTGGACGGGCCCCGCGGTGCTGGCGGCCGAGGTGCCGGAGCGCACGCTGGCCCAGTGGCTG
>NC_043711.1:1346269-1349164 GCF_006229205.1 Suricata suricatta | reverse complement strand
GCGGCTGCGCCGCGCGCTGCTGCTCCTGCACCTGGCCGAGCGGGCGGCGGGCGGGGAGGCGCCCGGCCTGGAGGACTGGCTGCACTGCGAGTACCTGGCCGAGGCCACCGAGGCCTCGCTGGGCCAGGCGCTGGCACTGCTGTGGGACTGACGCCTCCCAAGGATCGCGTGCGTGTCTGTTCCGGGGCGTGCGGCAGGCACCCTGACCATGAGGGCCAGGGCGTGGTGCGCGAATGTGGGCGCCTCCTCCCCACGCTGGAGACCTGGGCCCAAGTCGTCCCCAGGAAGGCGGGGGGCTCACACCAGCGCCTCCTGAGGCTTCCTGATCCGGGGATGCCCCAGCCCTCCTCCAGGTGCGGACACTCCCTGTCAACCGTCTCTGCGAGACTGTGGGACCCCTCTGCCCACCTTCCAGCAGAGGTGAGGATGCCCCTCTAGTGCTGGAGTCTGATGGCCGCTGTCCTCCCGACGCCGTAGCAGAGGCATCTCTGGCCCTGGAGCACCCACTTGTGCTGAGGACGTGAGTTTGAACGTCCTTGTCCAGAACGGCTTGGGGTCTCCAGGGGGAGGGAAAGCCCCCCAGAGCCTGAGACACCAGCCCATCCGGTAGAGCCCACCGCAGCAGAGTCTGAACTCACCCGCCCCAACGCCCCCCCACCCCACTCTGCACCCCGGAGGCCCTCGCCGGCGCACCGGGAAGTGAACTTCTCATCCAGCCGCCAAGCCTCTCCCTGGGCTGTTCCCTCTGCCAGACCGTCCAAGTCTCGCCTCCTCCAGACAAATAAAGTTGCCCTTCCTGGCCCACTCTCACCCCTCACTCTGCGCCCTGCGCCCTCCTCCCGAAGCACCTGTTGCCACCTGGAAGTATTTATGTCATCACAGCACCTGATCACTTCACCCACCAGGCCTCAGCACACAAGTAGGTGTTCAGTTAATAGCATAGGATGATGCAATAAGCTGGCCGGGAAGACTCAGCAGGGAACCTAAGGAAGAGAAGGTATCCGTTCACACCTCTGAAAAATGGACACAGAAGCCCCGAGGGGCCCCTCTGCCCTTGCCTGGGGCCTCCAGTCATGCCCTCACTTTCCTTGCCCCGTCATGCCTAACCCCCAGGTATGGTCAGGGTTCTCTCCTGCTCAAACATCTCCCATGGCTCCCTAGTACCCGCAGAACAGAGTGGGGCCCCTCCAAACGTTCTGCAAGCTCTTAGGCCACAACCCCTCCAGCCACATTGGAGCTTTCTGGCCCCCAGATCTTGCCCGAGTTGTCTCTTCCCCTGCCTCGCTCTGCCCTCCATGCCTGTGCTTCAGACTCCTCCTCCTTCAGCACCGGACTTGAGCCCCTGGTCTCGCACTCCCCACACTGGTGTTGTCAAGCTCTGTCCCTTCACGCCTCGGAAGACAAGCTCCATCTTCAGATAGCTGAGCACCCTCCTCACCCCCGAGACCCTCCAGGCCCTCCAAGTACCTTCCCTGCCTCGTAAAAGATGCCCTCCTTTTCCAGCTTCTCTCCCAGCAAAGGCCTGGATGGGACTCCCTGGGCCATGCGCCTCCCAGATGCAGCCAGCAGGTGGCACCGCAGCCCCGCCATCTAAGGTCTCAGGGCCGGCTGCCAGGCCCCTCCGCTTCGCACCTGCCAGGACCCCACGGGGAGGGCTCCTGCCGAACAGCAAGCAGTACTGGCGCACCCGGGGTCCACACTGGTGCTGACGTGGGGCCACATCGGACACTCCCCCACACCTCAGCCCGGAAAGTCCCTGGGGGCCAGCCCGGGAGCCCTGGCCACACCCCGAGCCACCAAAGCCCATAAAACAGCCTCAGGCAGAGAGGCGGCTTCGGGCCAGGACATCCCAGCCAAGGGCAGGGGCCAGGGGAGCAGTGGGCCCAGGGTCAGGGCGGACACAGGCTGCTGGGAAGGACGGGGCGCGTGGGGCTCAGGGACGGCCGGAGCGGGGCCCACAGGAACCCGGCCATGGCGGGATCGCAGCATCGGAACCCGCCCCCCCCAAGGGTCCCTCAGCTCAGGACACGCATGCGGCTGCCCCAAGCCCCAGGGGGCGGGGACAGTGGCCGGCTGAACACCACGAGCGACACGGACTTGCAGGATCATCACTTTTATTCAGATTTTCGAGAGCACTGGAGGGCAGCTAACACCGATCTTCTCAAGAGAAGAGACCTAAGATTTTCAAAAGCCGTCAAATAAACTCCTTCTCCAAGTACAGGGACAACTGGAATCATCTTAAACCAGCGATAAAAAAGTAAAATATAAACTTTTATTTAGAATTAAAGCAAATACTTCAGTATCACAAACACAATATTAAACTTCAAGAAATATACCGCTAATTTGGAGTGAGCATTTATTTGCACAATTACAACATGCGGACACACCAGCAGAGGCGAGCGGGCCTGCGCCCCGGCGAAGCCGCCGGTCATGCCGGCCGCACGAAGCGGGACAGGCGAAGGGACCGCGACAAGGGCTCAGCGGCGAAGCGCGAGGGCCGCGGGCGCGCTGCCACTACTCCTCCTCCCCCGAAGACTCTCTCTCAAACGTGTAGGCCATGAAGCAAGCGTCGGGTCTCTTGGGGACAAGGGGATGCCCCGGTCTCACAATCTCAAAGCCCAAAAAGCTGAAGGTCCGGAGCAAGGCGGCTGCGGAGGAGACGCGGTCAGAGCCGCAGCCCTGGGCACGTGCCCCGGGGGGCGACACCCACTCCCCTCAGCCCTGCAGCAGCCACTGCCCCAGGGAAGACCCCCACCTCTGTCATCGCGGTTCTTGTGGAAGCAAATGAAGACGTGGTCGGCGTGGAGCTGCTCCTCCGCGAACTCGAGAAGAACTGCGAAGCTGAAGGGCCCTCGTGAGCCCCTCGCCCCGCGGGCCCAGGGCCGCCCGCCCCGC
>NC_043711.1:1332431-1346169 GCF_006229205.1 Suricata suricatta | reverse complement strand
GGGCGGCACCCCGGGCGGGCGCGCGGCCAGCGAGGCGCCCCCCCCCGCCCCCGGGGTTGCGTCATCGCGGCAGCCGCGGCCCTCGGCCCCGAGGGAGGTTTTCACAATCGGCGCAGCCGGGGCGCCAGCAGCCATTTGCTGCGCGGCGTAAACAGGCCCCGTAGTCGCCTCCATCTTGCGCGGCTCCCATCGGGGGTCCCCCGAACCGCGGCTGTCTACGTGACGCGGTCCCGGAGGATGGGGGTGTCCCGAGGGAGGCCGCGTGGCAGGAGGGGGGGGCCCCGCGATCAACGACAACACGGTCGCGCGCGAGCCTGACTCGGCCTCGGGCCAGCCCGTCCCCGACCCGATCCCTGACACCGCGCCCCCCCATCAACCCGAAGCGCCCCGCATCCCAAAGCGGACCGGGGTCTCTCGCGCCCCCAAATCCGGTCGCCACCGGGGCCCGGGCACCCCGAAAGACCACCGGGAGGGGGAAAGGGTGGGCACCCGCCCCGCCCCCGCCGCGATTATGGCCTCGACAAAGGGACGGACCTCGTGCTCCCCGGACTTCCACGGCCCGCAACCCGCGGGCCCGCGCTTCTGGAAGCTTCGGGCGGGGGCGGGGCGCTCACCTCTCGCTACTGCGGCCTCCGCGGCTGTGCAGGCTGAGGAGCGGCATGGTGCGGCTGATGTGGATGGTGGCGCTGGGTTTATCCCCTTCCTTCTCTCTGGCGAAGCAGTGGCTGTTGAGGATCCGCTGCAGGGAGGATTTCACCATCCGGCCGCTGGGGTCCGAAACCAGAAAACCTCCGCTGCGCTTCTCCGCGCCGCCGCCGCTGCTCGCCGTTCGCAAAATGGCGCCGCCGCCGCCGCCCGCCTTTATAGGCGCTGTGCCCGGGCCACGCCCCACACTGCCTGGAGCGCGGCCGCGCGAGGAGGCGGGGCCGCGGAGCCCATGGAAACGCAGGCGTGCCCGCCCCCTCGGCGTCTGATTGGTAGGTGGCGCGGGGTTGGGGTGGGGCTGCCTTGTGTCCCGCCCCCCACCCCTGGCGTCGCTCTGCGTCGCTCGGAGGGCGGGGCGCCGTGGCCCGGAGCACGCGCTGCGCGTCCCAGCCCGCGTCAGCTGGCCCTGGAGGCGGGGCGCCTCGCTCGGTGAGTCTTCGGGAGGCGGGAGGCCGGGTCTCCGCCCTGGTCCCCCCTTTCTTCGTCCCTTCCTTCAGCGGGCGTCCCTCCCCAGACCGGCTTGGGGCGACTACAGAGGCCCCAGGTATTTGTGGGAGGGGTCCCAGAGCCGCCCCCCAGGGCAGGATTACCTGCAGGAGTCACCCCGAAGGGATCGGGCCTAATGAGGATTTTCTGCATTCGTGTTTCACGTTTTCAGCCGGCTACAATTAGAAACCGAGTCTTCAGGGTTAGAGACGCTCTCATCTGATGGACTCAGGGCCTTACCCTACGGTGCTAGGACGCGGGGCGTCACCGCGGGGAAACTGACCTTTCCACGCGTGCCCCGGACCCTCCGCGGGCAGAAGTGCCACTCCTTGCGCTTAAATTCGGAAGCGCACTCTGCGAGCTAACTCTTGGGCTTACCGGGGAAAGTGCTGTTTCTTGCAGGTCCTGCTTTGTTTCATGGGTTTAGGTTTCTGGCAGATTTCAACAGAGGCTCAAAAGAAGCGTTACCTAGAGTTGAAGCAGCTCGTATTTCTTTGTCTTCAGAATTCCTGCCTCTCATTTTTATTTCAGTCTGCTGTGTCCTTTTGGGTTAAAGCCACAAAGTTTCCTCCAAAGGGACCTTGACTGATTGCCAGGAGGAGCTTACTCCAGAGCGCGTTCGCCTAATCCCTCCGAGTCTCCGTATCCCCTTCCGTGCCCATCACAGTGTTGGTTACGTTCAGGACTCCCAAAGAAAAGAATGTCTAACTTACAGCTTCCGTCTATGCATTGTCACGACTCTCCTCAAACTAAGAATTGAAGGTGGTGGGCCAACCAGAGAATTTTCCTGGGGGAGAATATTTGATCCATGACTTACTTTAGAGTTGCAGTTCTCGGGGAAAATTAAAAGCAGGTGGATTGCCGATAGTGAACTTTCTGATTGTTTTCCATTGTTGTGCACAGACGCATGCTTTCCTTGTGCGGTGGTGAGGGCTCCTCCCACCCGCCCTGGGGTGCTGCTTCTACAGCCTTGCCGTTGGTAGGATTCGGATCTTTGTTATAACGGAGGCCCTGTTTTCTTGAGGCTGGAAGAGCCTCTAAGTTTGGGGGGGGGGTTGTCTCTTGATGGCCCTCCAGTGTTTTACACCGAGGAGTGATTCGGTGCCAAGGGTCCAGAATCCAGACCTGCCACTTGTCACTGGGTCACGTGGTGTTTGACCCCCATGCCTGGGGCCGGAAAGCCGCAGAGGTCCTAGCTGACCCTCAGCACCCACATGGGTGACTGTCTTGTGCCAGGGCGGAGTCTGGGGAGGGAGATGAGCCCTCTTCAGTCCATGGGGAACCTCCTCGAGAGACGTGACACTCTGGGGGTGAGGGTCCCTTCATCGACAGGCTTTGTGCCCTTTCTTGCTGTGGCCAAAGCGCTCTTTTACTTTGGAATCGTTGTGGGTGGAAAGCGGGGAGGAAACCGTAAGCTCTTGGTAAAAACCAAATTGCAGCAAAAGAGCCGAGGTTGGAGAGAAAAGGGGGTAGGCGTGGGGTCGGGTAGGACGGGCCAGGCCTTTCAGCTCGGGCAGTGCCACTCACCCTCTTGAGGAGGGCGGGCTCTGGATGTGGGGCCAGCTCCCTCCGCGTGCTGTCAGGGAGGTGGGGGCGCCTGGGATGAGGAACGTGTTCTTGGGCCTCACTGGCCGGGTGGGGGGGAGGGGCCGAGGATCGGGACCCTGGGGACGCTGAGGCCAGGTCGGAGCGTCCTTCCGGGTTTCGTCCGCACGGAAGGGCTTGCTGGTCATGGGGCTTGGTTCCTGCACGCCCCTATCTAGCTGCTGAGCCAGAAATGAATTCCTGTTACCGTGTCTGGGGGCGTTCTGGGCACTGGCGGGGAGGCGTTGAGCACTTCCCTGAGCCCCACCACTCAATGCCAGGAGCCCCCTCAGTCATGACAACCGCAGATGTCCCAAGACCCCACCCCGTGTCCCGCAAATGTCATGTTTTCCTTTCTGTCTACTCTGAGCGCACCTGCAAATGTCGTCTGTCTGTGAGGAAGGAGACCCTGCGCCCGGAGGCTCCGGGTCCGCGGAGGTGCTGCCGGCCGCCCTCCAGCACCTCGCTGGGGACCACGGCAGAAATCAGGCCGCGGAAGATCCGTCTGTGAGAGGCGAGGGACCCCTTGACGGCAGGGTAGGAAAGAGGCAATCAGGGAGGGCGTCTTGGGGGTGGTGAGAGCTGAGCTGCTGGTAAGGACAGCAGAGGCGGCGGTACAGATGGAGAGCCCGGGCCTCGCGTCCTGGTGAGATCAGGGTGGTGCGGTTAGGTATCTGGGGGCCCCGGGGACTCTGGGGTCTCACTCTGAGTTTTGAAAAGGATTTGTAGAGTTGGCTGATGAACAGCCTCCCCCTCAACGTCGACGTCCTAGTTCTGGAGCGCGTGGCCGCGTCATCTCACACAGTGCAGGGGGAGGCCTCTGAGGTGGGGGGGCCCCGGGGCCCCGGCCCTGCCCGCGCCTGAGTGTCGGTTGGGACTTCTGAGCCCGGAGCTGTCAGCGAATCGGTGTGTGTGGTTCGAAGCCCTGAGTTGGTGGCGGTTTGTCCCACTGGCCCCGAGGACCTCCCACGCAGGATGAGGTGAGGGCTTAGCGTCCGGGCCCGTGACGGGTGGTGCGCACGCGGAAGCCTTTCAGTGTCGGCAGCCAACTTTGCGACAAAAATTTAGAGGGACCCCTGGGGGGCTCAGTGGGTTGAGTGTCTGACTCTTGATTTCAGCTCAGGTCAGCATCTCACAGTTCGAGGGTTCGAGCCCCACATCGGGCCCCATGCCGACAGTGCAGAGCCTGCTGGGGATTCCCTCTCTCTCTGCCCTTCCCCTGCTCACACCCTCTCTCTCAAAATAAAAAGAAGTAAGTAAATAAATAAGAAAGGCTGTCCTTTAAAAAAAGAAAAAAATAAAAATTCAGAAAGGAAGACGGGAGATGGAGCCACGGACAGACGGCTGGGCACCAGACAAACTGATCACAGCGATGTTCCTGGCAGCATCTAGGTGGCAGGCGTGGGGGGGGTTCATTGTGTAGTGTCCTCACCTGTCCTACACATTTACACATTGTCATGATAAAATGCTGAAAAGTAAAAATAGAGGGGCGCCCGGTGGCTCAGTCGGTTAAGCCTGTGAGTCTTGATTTCTGCTCTGGTCATGACCTCATGGTCCATGAGTTCGAGCCCCACATCGGGCTCCCTCTTCCGGTCCTCACTCCTAGGACGACAGGGCAGAAGGGCTCGGCCCGTGAGCAGGAAGACAAACCGGACGTAAACAGTCACCAGCCAGTCTGAGCGCGGGGCCCACAGCCCGGCTGCGCGTCAGGCCCAAGGACGGCTTCCGACGGCTGGAATTCAGCCACAAATCCACACACGCATCTGCGGCCGTGTGATAAAGCGCAGGACACCGAGTCATGCTGGCGGCACGGTGACAATCCGGTAAACACTCGTGTTCAGAGAAACGGGCGGGGGGGTGTCTCCCGGGAGCCTACTGGGTCTTCCTCTCGCTTATACTTTCCACGCTGCGCTCCCCGGAGCCGCTTCCCTGCTTCACCCTGCGGTGCTGCAAGGGTTTCCCAAAGGTTTTAGGAAGAAACCTCCAGAGGCCGCGGCCCGAGCACAACGGGGGCGCCGCCCTGTCTCCTTCCCCGTGGGGCCCGCACGCCGTTCTCGCCACGCCGTACCTGCGCTCCTGTGGAATTTCTGTTGCTAAATACAAGAGCAGCCCGGGGGGGGGGGGGTCACTCTTGATCTCGGGGTCTTGAGTTCGAGCCTCATGTCGGGCCTAGAGATTACTTAAAAAAATAGATGCATACAGGCATATTTCTCACAGACATTTCTTTGTATATATATATATGTTTTTTAAATTTTTTTAATGTGTATTTATTTTTGAGACAGAGCATGAGTAGGGGAGGGACAGAGAGAGAGGGAGACACAGAGCCTGATGCAGGTTTCAAACACACAGCCTGAGATCTGACCTGAGCCGAAGTCAGATGCTCAACCGACTGAGCCCCCCAGGATCCCCTTGTATATATTTTTAATATCTGTGTTTGTACCATATGTGTGTTCATAAAATAGTCTGCAGTATATATATCTTCATATATTTATATATTTGTAAAGGTGTACATATATGTTGCTCTTTCTAATTTCATAGCACTTATTTATCTATATACTTTGTTCTTTTTTTTAAATGTGTATTTTTAGGAGAGAGAGAGACAGACTGTGAGCAGGGAAGGGAGAGAGAGAGAGGGAGACAGAATCCAAAGCAGGCTCCAGGCTCCGAGCTGTCAGCACAGAGCCCTATGCAGGACTCGAACCCACGGACCTCAACATCATGACCTGAGGGCGCCTGGGTGGCTCAGTCGGTTAAGCCTCCGACTTTGGCTCAGGTCAGATCTCACGTTCGTGGGTTTGAGCCCCGCATAGGGCTCTGTGCTGACAGCTAGCTCAGAGTCTGGAGCCTGCTTCTGGTTCTGTGTCTCCTTCTCTCTCTGCCCCTCCCCCTCTCATGCTCTGTCTCTCTGTATCAAAAATAAATAAAACATTAAAAAAATTAAAAAAAAAAAAAAAAGATCATGATCTGAGCCCTAAGTTGGACGCTCAACCGACTGAGCCACCCAGGTCTCCCAAACCGTAACAAACTCTTAAGAGAAAAGAAAATGTAGTTTACAAACCAAGATGCTCAGATCCTCATTGCTGATGCTAGTTTTTAGAAGATGAGCACGGAAATGATATTACAGTGAGGGTTAGGGAAGCACCCAGTCGCTGCCGGTGTCTGGATTTGGACGGTTGTGTGCTGGAGCTTCTCTGAGCCTGTGTACATTTTCTAAAAGTTTGGGTTTATTGTGTAATAAGGAAGAGCACGTCTGTTTTGGGGGTGCAGCGGCCGCTGGCCTCAGCCATGCGGGGGGACAGGTTCAGCAGGTTTCGCAGTGGCTCCTGGGGGGACCTTATTCGCCCAGCATTCATGCCCGTGGTGACTCACTGCTCACACCCTCTTCCCCTCAGGGGTCCCAAAGTGGCTCTCTCTTTCCTGCTGCAAACCCCTGGGTGCAGGTCTCAGGATGTGCCTTTGAAGATGGAGAAGAGAGCCTGGAGCCTCCTCATAGGGGACCCCTGTTTCTCTGCGCAGTCGCTGTGACTAATAACCACAATGTGGGGCTAAAAACACCTTCCGGAGGGCAGAGTCTGGAACCCAGGCATCAGCAGGGCACCCTCCGCCTCTCCCCCCCCCCCCCGGAGGCCCCGGGCAGGGGAGGGTCCTTGCTGCAGCTCCCGGGGGCGCGGGCCTCATCTCTCTGTGTCCGCCCCTGTCCCCCGCCCCCCTGCGTGTATCTGCATCATCTTGTCCCTGTGCGTGTGTTTGTCAAGTCCCCTCTTTTTACAAGAACCCCATCCTGTTGAGGCTGTTGGAAGAGAATGTCACACACCAGCGTGGGGGCGGGGGGAGGAGGCTCATAAACGAGAAATTTATTTCTCGGTTTTGGAGACTGAAGCCCAAGATCTGGGTGTCGGCAGATTCGGCACCTGGTGGGACTCCATTCCTGGCTCCGGATGGCTGGCCCCTCCCTGTGTCCTCGCGTGGGGGAGGGCGGGAGGGGGCTCTCAGTGTCCCTCACGGGGTCACTGACCCCATGCCCGGGCCTCCAGGCTCAGGACCCAATCACCACAGAGGCCCCACCTCGCTGGAGGGTAGGTTTCAACGGATACATTTGGGGGGGACACAGGCCTCCAATCTGCAGCGGACCCCATTCCCAAGTAAGGCCACGCTCTGAGGTTCTGGGTGTTAGGATTTGAACACATGTTTTGGGGGGGGTACAATTAACGCAGTACAGGAGTCAGAGGTGTGTCCCGAGGATCAACCTTCGCCCAGGGGCCTCGTGGGAGCCTGGGGGTGACCAGGGAAAGTGGGAACCAGGTCCCAGAGGGTGAGGGCCTTTGTGACTGAGGGCAGGCAGACTTCCCACAACTGTGTGCCTTTTACATGACGGCCTAGCTGTGTGAAAATTGATTGGGATTCCATTCGGGGTCGCTCCGAGCCCAGACCCCCAGTCTCTCAAGTCCTGCACGATGCTACCGCCATGCTCCCTCCCTAGGGACCTGTTTGCACTGGGCAATTCCTGTGACCACCACCGTGTGCCCCAGGTATGAGCCACTCACTAGGTTCTCTTCTGATGGCGTGTTACATTCTATGATATTTTGACAGTTTCAATTAAACAGGGTCTCCCTCCGGCACTCCTGACCTCACGGCGTCGCTCTGGGGGCGGAGCAGCATCCCCGGCCCCACCCACCCGATGCCCGGAGCTCCCTGTGCCAGCCCCGCCCAGGGCTGTGCCTGTGATGTCCCCCCTCACCATGGCTCAGAGTCACCTGGCTGAGAACCACAGGCCCACAGTTACAGAAATCATGTCTTTTCTTCACATATTTTAGACTATATGGCTCGTCTAGAGTATTTAAAAGGTCGTGGGTGCTTTGAAAACTAGCTTGCTTATGACTTTCACCTCTGACCGCTCGCGGTCGTTACCCAGAGTCCTGTCTGCGCAGCCGGCTCCTGCAGGGCGCGGGCAGATTTTCTTCGCGCACTTGGCTTGCCACTTGGTAACTTCCAATGGCTGTTTTGGTCACTTCCAGATGAAGTGGCATTTTAGGATTCTACATGAGCCCCTGGGGCTCGAAATGTTAATTCTGTCATACTAAATGGAATTCATTATTATGTAATTTTGAGTTATTGTCATACATTAAAATTTTTTTATTATTTATTTTTGAGAGACAGAGACAGAGCGTGAGTGTGGAGGGGCAGAGAGAGAGGGGGAGACCCAGACTCTGAAGCAGGACCCAGGCTCTGGGCAGTCAGCACAGAGCCCCATGGGGGGCTCCAACCCACAAACCGTGGGATCATGACCTGAGCAGAAGGCAGGCGCTTAACTGACTGAGCCACCTGGGTGCCTGTCTTTATACATTTTAATGTTAAAAACTAATTTTCTTATGGGTGATGAGTTTGGTATGTAAAATAGCTCGTAAATCTGGCTTTAAGAAAAAAAATTCAAAGCAGGGACTCAGACAGGTATCTGCACGCCCACGTTCACAGCAGCGCGATCGCCGACCCCCGGTGGACGGAGGACAAACACGGTGCGGCCCGTCCACACGCTGGGGTATCACCCAGCTTCAGGAAGGAAGGACGTCCTGCCACCTGCCATCACGTGGACGGACCCGGAGGACGCCGTGCGCAGTGACAGAAGCCAGACACAGGACACGTCCTGCGTGACCCCACTCACAGGGAGTCCCTAGAGAGTCCTGTCCACAGAGACACAGAGTAGATGGTGGGGGCCAGGGTGGGGCGAGTGGGGGGAGTCTGTGCTTCGTGGGGACAGAGCCTCAGTTTGGGGAGATGGAAAGTTCTGGAGACGGATGGTGGGGGTGCCGGCACGACAGTGTGAGCGTGCTTGATGCCGCTGAGCTGTGTGCTTGGAAAGGGCTAAGATGGTGAATTTTATGTTACGTGTATTTTACCACAATAAAAAATTAATGTATAAAAGTCCATGAGGAACAAAATCTCGACATTTTATAAAGACGGGCTCTGACCCGGGGGTCAGACCCAAACCTCCTCTCCTCCTCATCCCACCCAGTCGAGGCCTGGGCAAGGATACGCACCGCGCGCACCGCGCACGCGCACGCCCACAGACGACCGTGTCCACCGCGCACGCGCACGCCCTTCAGGGGCGTCCACCGCGCACGCGCACATCCCTCAGCCGCGAGCAGGAGCGAGGCGCCCCCCGCCGCGCCGCTCCACGGTGGACTCTGAACACACGACACTCAGGGAGGGAACCAGACACGGGAGGCCGCACGGGGTGGAACTCCGTTTATGTGAACCGTCCAGGACAGGCTCCTCCGCGGACGGGGAGGGGGCTCGTGGGCGATGGTTAAAGCGGAGGGGGTTGCTGTTGGGGAGACAGAATGTTCTGCAGTTGGCGGTGGTGGGAGCAGCACCACTGTGCCCATGGCTGTGCAGTGGTGGCTTCACGTGGAATCCAGGTGACGTGGATTCACGTCGTTTCCGGGAAGTAAGGCCTCGCAGCTGGCACCCTGTCCTCACGGCCGCGGGCACAGGCGTGCCGCCGAGCCTGGCACAGAGTCAGGGCTTCCTAGGCCTGCCCACCGACTTCGAGTGCGAAAGCAAAGCGACCCTCGGTGGGTGCTCCCACCACCTTCAGGACCTTCCTTCCTGAGGCTCAGAGACAGGAAGCGGCTGTCCCAGGCCACCGTGGCCGGCCCAGCGGCGGCTCTGTGCTGAAGTGCTGGTGGGGTCACCCTTGGGCCAGTGCCCAGTCCTGCGCTGAGCGCGGGGGACACCGCAGCAGCAGCCTCGCGGCGGGGCCTCCCCCCCTTCTCGCTCCAGCCTGCTGAGCTCATTGGCCCAGGCTGGGGCCTCCAGCCACCTGCTGCTGTCTGTCTGGGGGCCACCCTCCATCTGTCCACCAGGCTCACTGTGGCGGCTGAGGAGTAAGTAGGGCAGGGGGAGGCCTGGGCAGAGGTGGGGGTCCCTTGGGTGTGGGGAGGGCATTTCTGAGGTCCATGAGGGTCCCCAACTCTTGTGGCTGCCACCCTACATACCTAAGGGCTCATACCTGCGGCTGGTCAGGCCCCTCTCCCTATGCCGTGCTCCAGCCCCAGGCAAGGGTCACTTTTCTGGCCAGATACGTGACACGCTGGAGACCCCAAAGGCATGGCTTTGGGAAATCGACAGAACTGGGTTCGACCCCAAGCTCCCTCTTATCTCTGGCTGACGGCTCTCTCCAGAGACTCAGTTTCCTCATCTGCCCTATGGGAACAGAGGCGATGGGAGGAGGCAGGGCCCAGCACTGGGATCAGGAAGCTCCCCGGGCCCCAGGCCACCCCCTCCTTCTGGCCAGAGGGAGGCTGGTCCTGGCCACTGGGTGAGCTTCTGGATCTAGGGATCATGGGGGGAGGGGCAGGAACGGCAGGCGCGGCCCATCCAGAGACCCCTGCGGGCAGAAGCCTGGGAGGGGCTGGCAGCTCGTTGGCCAGTTCCACTGGCTTCCGGCGCTGGATAAAAATAGTTCCTGGTCTCAGAGAACCTGAGCCAGCCCTGGGCCCTGGGTCCTGGTCTGGGCCCTTCCTCATCTCCGTGTGACCTTGGGCGCGTCCCGGTCTTGGCTGGGCCCCAGCAGCCTCCTTGTGCTCAGGAAGGGTGGGCTATGGGGAGCGGGGGGGGCAGGGGGGCACATGAAGCAAGGCTGCTGGCCCCTAGGCCTGAGTGTGAACTCGCCAGGTGAGGGGGGCTCCAGGCAGGAGGGTCTGTAGTGGCTGAGTTGGGGGGCAGTCCATTTGGGGACATGCGGCGCCCCCCAGGTCAGGCCCAGGCCAGTAGCAGGTGCAGCAAATGCGTGACACACCTCTCATGCAGCCCTCCCCCACCCCAGCCCCAGATCCCAGGCTTCTCAACGTCTCCATGGCGACCAGGGCCTTGCAGGATCTGGATGGAGGCCTGGGCAGCTGCCAGGCAGGCGAGGACCTCTCCACGCTGGCTGACCCATGCCCTGCCCAGCCCCCGGAGGGCAGAGTTCCAGGTACCCCCAGAGGTGCCAGGCCCCTGTCCTCCCGTTGAGCCCGGTGGCTAAGCATCAGAGCATCCAGGACTTAGACTCATCGCTGGACTGGGTTAAACTGAGGTCCCTGTTTCTGACCTCTGTCCATTAGTGCCTTGGGGATGTGTACGGAGCCCCAGAAGTGTGGGCACTGGGCCACGCAGGTCAGGATTCAAATCCCAGCTTGCCAGCAAAGTGCTGTGTGCCCGTGGGCGGCGCTGCCTGCAAGCCAGTTTGCTTTGGAATCTGCAAAACGGGAGCCCAGTAAGGTGGGATGGACCTGGGGGTCTCGTGACCTGACTCTCTCTCTTTTCCTGCGACAGTGATGCCCAGGCTGGCTGATGATAGCAGCGGGCCCCATGTGAGTAGCTGGGGCCCTGGGGTCTCAGCAGAGGATGCCCCTGGAGCCAGGGGTGTGCCGGGCAAGGGGGTGGCTCTCTCTTCCTCCTGGGAAGGGCGCGGGCTCCCCCAGGGGCAAGAGGCAAAGGAAACACCCCAGGCCACCAGTGACTCCTCATAGGATTCCCAAGAGCCGGCGGCCGAGGGCAGCCGCGAAGGCGGTACGGATGCCAGTCTCAAGAAGACAGAAAAAGAGCCTGTGACCAAAGCAGTCCTAGGAGCCGGGAAAGAAAGGCTGAAAGCCGCAGCAAGTAGGTTTGCAGAAAGAAGGTAGGGGTGAAGTGGGGAAGTGGGTGTGGCCCAGCAGGGGGGTCAGATCCAGAGCTGCTGGGTCCTTGGATGTAGGGGGAGGGGAACGGGCACAATGGGGCTGCCGGCTGGGTTCTGCCCCAGGTGTCACCACTGGTCTCTAAAAGGGTTGGGACCCTCTGCTAATTCATGGTAACACAACCTCAGCCTCAGTTAGTTACCTTCTAGATTATTCTCCGCATCCCAGGTAAGCTCCGGAGCCGAGCGTGGCGGGCAGGTCTGCCCCGTGGGCGGGGCTGTCCTCAGCCGGGCACTTGCTCCCACAGCCCCGCGGAGCCCCGCTCGCAGGAAGGCGCAGGCCGCCCCAGCCCCGCAGCGGCCCCCGCCGCCCCCGCCGCCGAGCGAGGAGCTGCCCTGGGGAGACCTGTCCCTCAACAAGTGCCTGGTGCTCGCCTCGCTCCTGGCGCTGCTGGCTTCCGCCTTCCAGCTGTGCCGCGGTGAGCCCGCGCCCCCAGGGGGGCTCTCGGCCCTAGGGAGGGGTCAGCTGTACCCGACCCCCGCTTCCCCCGGGCTAGTCCCTCTTCCCCCCATGTGGATCTCGAGAGGAGTGCTCGTCCCCCTACCGCCTGCTTGGCGCCCGCTGCTCCGCGACCGACCTTGTGCGCCCTCCCCGCTCAACCGGGGACCTTACCCTGGGCCCGCCCTCCCGGTCCGATTTTGGCGCTCCTCCCTCCTCCGGTGAGCAGGACCTCACCCCCCACGGGCCCTGCTCCCCCGGGACTGGCCCTGTGAGCCCTCTTTCTAGTGTGTGTGCTCCAGGGAGCTCCAGAGGCAGTGGAGAAACTTGACCAGCCCTTTTGCACTTGGAATGAGGGCGACTTGGAGGGAAGGGGGCGCCCCAGCAATGGAGACCGCAGAGCCTCCCCTTCTGAAAGCGCGGGGGGAGGGAGAGGGCGCCAGCAGGGAGGACGGACATGGAGTGGGCGTCTGCGTCTGGGCTGACTCCCCTCCCCTCCAAGATGCTGTGTCTGGGGAGGCAGAAGCCCCTGCACCTGTCCCGGAGCGGTGGGGACCGCCCAGCTCCGCCCCGGAGCCAGCGTCGCCCCCACCCCCGGTAAGCGCTTCCTTTAGGTGACCGCGGGCGGTGGGGGAAAGGCCTGGGCCGCAGGGGAAGCGTGCGCTGACCGCCCCCCCCCCCCCATCTCACACCGCCGGCGTGGCAGCCGAAGCCCGAGGCCTGGGTCTCCCCATCCGGACCGCCTGCGCCCCAGGTGGAGGCGGAGGAGAAGACGGAGGTTCCCCGGAGCCAGGAGGCTGGGAAGGAGGCCGCTGGGGAAAAGCGCGCGCCCAAGGAGGCGCCTCGGAAGGAGGAGAGGCGTCGGAAGAAGCCGCCGAAGGAGCAGAGGCTGCGGAGGGAGGAGAGGGCTCGGAAGCAGGAGGAGCCACGGGCCGCCAGGGAACCCCGAGGAGCCCGACCGCGGCGCTGGGAGGCGCGCGAGGCGGGCCGTCGGCCTTGGGCGCAGGACTCTGGAGACCCCGGGTACAGGAAGAGGCAGGCTTGGGGCTCCTCGCGGCGCCCCGACGAGGACCGGCCTCCAGGCCGCCAGAAACACCGGGCTGGCAAGGGGCGGGACTGAGTCAGGCCTGGGTACTGTGACACACAGTCCTGGGAACCCCCTCCCCCGCTCGGTGGCTCCCGCGGTGCAGTGAAATAAATGGAGTGCCGCAGCCCCGAGGCCGCCTGCTCCTTTGAGCCTCGGCGCCGGAAGCCTCCCGGGCCTGAATGGCGGAGATAGTAGCTCTAGGGGCCCAGTGAGCGCGGTCGGGGATGGCCTGGCCCCCGCGCCACCCCTCGTGCCCGGGGAGAGCTGCCCAGGTTCTCCAATGCACACACACGTCAGCCAGTGTTTGCTGGTCTTTACTAGGGCGATGATTGGGGTCCGAATAAATATGGGCGGAGACGCCACTGGGGGTGGTCACGGTGCGGGGGTCACCGGCAGCCGCACTCGGTGGCCACCATGTTGGGCACATGGTGCGCGCTGATGCGCTCCTCCGACAGGCTGATGAGGAGCTTGCCCGCGTAGGCCGTGGGCACGCAGCAGGGCGGGCGCGCCAGGGCGGCGCCGCGGGCCTGCATCTTGAGCAGCAGCACCACGTGGTTGCCGTAGTGCGGGTTGCGGTCGGACTGCGGCCACCCGCACGAGCCCTGGCAGTTGTTGGCCTGGTACGTCTCCGGGATGAGCACGGAGCGCTCGGCGCGCAGGTCCACGCTCAGCTCGCGCAGCGCGCACGGCCCGTCGGCCGCCCCGGACCCTGCGCTGCGCT
>NC_043711.1:1313253-1332331 GCF_006229205.1 Suricata suricatta | reverse complement strand
CGGGCAGCAGGAGCAGCGCCGGGGTCCGGCGCGTGAAGCAGCGGGGGTCAGGGCCGAACAGCAGCTCCTGCAGCTGGGCGGTGCCCAGGGGCGCGCCTGCGGGGCATGGCACGGGGCCTGGCTGAGTGGGGGCCGAGGACTGCCCGCCCTTGCCGGGTCCCTCTCTTCGAGAGCCTACCGTCTCTTCGGAGTTGCAGGGTCAGGGTGAGCCCAGGGCTGCGCCAGGCCCCTGCTGGGTGGTCCACCGCCAGAACCAGGTAGCGGGTGTCCCGGGACTGGCATAGGTTCTGTGGAGATGGGGGCTCAGCCTGCCTGGTGGGGGTGAGGAGACCAGCCCTGCTCCGCACCCTGGAGCCCCCTTCACGGTTCTAGCCAGGGCCCCCGGAACTTCTCTGTTCAGCACAGTTAAAAAAGCCCCATGCCCCCTCCTCTGCTGGGTGAGGCCTCCTGGAGGCCCTGGAACCACCCCTTTCAACACCCCGGTACCTGGGCGCCTGGCAGCCCGGCCCCAGTGACGGTGACCTCGGGGCCAGGCCCAGGGTACAGCACCAGCACCGCCAGCTCCAGGGATCTGTCTCCTCCAGCAGGGGGCTCCTGGAACTTCAGTGACGGTGCTGGCTCCCATGTCACTGTGCCACGAGGGACAAGTAGGGAAGGGGCGACACCTGAGCTCCTGAGGCCCCGCCCCCTGCCGGAAGCCTGTCTTGCAGTCCTGCGGGGAGACCCCCCCCTCCCACTGGCATGGGCTTGACACCCAGATTTCAGGTGCAGGGCCTTGCCCCGGTACCGCAGCACGGGCGCCCAGAGCACCGTTGGGCTGTCTGGGGCTCTCCTTGGGGAGGGCAGCCCATTCCCTACAGCAGCTCCTGTGGGAGGGTGTGGGGGGAGCATGGTTCTGCGGACCTTCCGGGTGCCCTGCCCCCACTCCCTTCCCACCCTTCATTTGGAGAGCCTGGAGGGCTGTGGGAAGGGTGGGCTTGGAAGCCAAGCATGCGGGGGGGGGGGGGGGAGCCTCCAGACACAAACGGCCCCCACCTCACAGCCTCAACCATCCCAAGAGGGGCTCTGCAGGACCCAGTCTGGAAAGAGCGGTGGCAGCGTGGCCCCCCCAGACCGCGGCCCCCCACGTACCTTCCTCTAGGTGCAGCACCACCAGCCGCCGCCCCCCGGGCTCCCCCAGCCACGCCTGCAGCTGCCGCAGAGGGAATAGGGCAGCGTGTCCGTCCCCGGGGGCACAGACTCCGAAGGTGGCCAGGCTGCGGGGACCCCAGCGCGCCCGCTGCACAGCCTCGAGGAAGGCGTGCTCATAGCCTCTCAGCGCCCCCACCAGCGGAAGCGGAGAGCCGCTCTGGTTCCCACCCCTGCCCAGCGTCACCAGGCACAAGGGGTCTCGTGGAGCGCGGGGCAGCCAGTCCCAGTCTGGGTGGAAGATGAGACCCCCGGTGCTTGTGGCTGGCTCTTCAGGCAGGCCCGGGGTGCTGGGGACCCCAGGGTCCCCGGCCGTCAGCAGAGGCCCGGTCACCGCCAGCACCAGGGCCAGCGCAGGGAGCCGCACGCCCGGCATCCTAGCTGCTGTGAAGAGCCGGCCGCCCGGGCTTATGTGGATGAGACCGGAATGTTTGTGCGGCAGCACAGCCCCTATCTCCTGGGGGGTGACCTTGGGGGCTGATGTCTGGCGCCCCACCGTGCGCCTGGGCAGGCAGGGAGGCTTCTCAAAGCTTCTTCTGTCCCAGCCTGCCCCCCCCATCTTCTCGCCCACGATAGAGTGCAGCCTGTGACCAACAGGTCCAACAACTGTCCTTGGCAAGGTCTCCCCCCTGCAGGCGGGAGTGGGAGCCAGGCCGGGGAGTGACAACCCAGACTATCAACTGCTCCGGGATGGGGGGTTGGGGGGCAGGTGCCCCAGGGGCTCCAGCACCAGGCTCTGATGGGGACCAGGCTAGAGGGTGGTCTTCCAGCAGAGCCGGGGCTCCCGGAGCACCCACTCACACTACCTCTTGGCACCTTGCAGCCCAGGCCATCTTGGCCGAGACCCCACAGAGGGCGAGCAGCCACAGGACAACCTGGAGCCGCTGTGGGCTGGCTGGGTCTGTCCCCCGCCCACCGGTGTCCTGGGAGGACGCAGGGACACTGATGCCCCAACCGCGAGACCCCATGTATGCGGTGGGGACTCACTGTGGGTGTCCACCAACGGCGGGTGAAGCCAGCACACCTAGTGCCCCACAGACCCCGCCCCCAACACAGCAGGTCACTCGGGCATCAGGGGAGGCTGTTTAATGATCGCTGCGGACACGGCGAGGCCTCGTACAAAAGCACTGAACTGAGCCGGGAGAGAAGACACAGGACAAGACACCAAGCTGGCCTGGAGAAGGAGCGGCTCTTTAGTTGGCTGGGGGAGGGGGCGGAATGGTCCCAGGACCCTCGGCGGGCAGCGGGGGCCTCAGCATTGGGGGCATGGGAGTTGGGGGGTGCACCCCAGGATTTGCAGGGTGAACTCCAGGAGGCTGGGGGTGGACCCCAGGAGCTGGAGGATGAACCCCAGGAGCAGATGGATGGACCCCAGGAGGTGGAGGGTGAACCCCCGGAGGCTGGGGGTGGATCCCTGGGGCTGGGGGGTGGACCCCAGGAGCTGGGGGGTGGACGCCGGGGGCCTGGGGGTGCACGGCAGGAGCTGCCGGGTGCACCCCTGGGGCCTGGGGGTGAACCCCAGCAGATGGGGGAGGGTGGACGCCTGGAGCAGGCGGGTGGACCCCTGGAGCTGGAGGGTGGACGCCTGGAGCAGGGGGATGAACCCCAGATGTTGGGGGGTGCACCACTGGTGCTGGGGGGTGGACCCCGGGAGCTGGGGGGTGGACCCCCGGTGCAGGGGGGTGGACCCCAGATGTCGGGGGGTGGACCCCCGGAGCTGGCGGGGGCAGCTGGGGAGGGCCCGGGGGCCCCGAGGGCGCAGGCCCGCTGGGAGGCATAGGCGGCAGGGGCAGGCCTCCTGGTGGTGGCGGGGGCAGAGACTCAGGCAGCGGTGGCCGGGGGGGCAGACCGTTCATCAGCGGGGGTGGGGGTCGCTTCACCCCGGGGGGCCCAGCAGGGAGGCTCGGTGGGGCCGGGGGCTTCTCCATCTTGAAGTGGAACTGAAGGAAAAACTGGACACGCAAAGCGGGCTGAGCGGCACCTCAGGGGAGGGGACAGGCGTGCCAGGGCAGACACCCGCAGCCCCCCAAGTGCCCGGATCCAGACGGACCCACTCACCTGCTTGGTTTCCCGATTCCAGTGAGTCCAGAACTTGCCCTCGGCCTTATCGATCTCCCGGCTCGGCACCTGGGTGGGGACGGGGGCAGAGAGGGGCCCTGAGGACCATGATGGACGTGGCGCGGCGGGACGGGGTCACGGGAGCCGCAAGCAGCCTGGCCGCCGGGGGACCCCGCGGCCGCTACCTTGAAGGCAATGGTCTCGTAGGGCTCGGCGGCCATCAGCAGGTACTGCCAGCGCCGGTCCGGGGGCTCGATCCTCTGCTCGTAGGCGGACATGAAGCGGTGGCGGGGCATGATGCCCTCGGCGATCTCAGGGTAGTCGATCTGTGGGGACAGGGCGGGGGGCAGTGCTGCCGTTCGAAGGACCCCCCCCCCCCAACTGGGCTCCAGGCTCCCCCTTACCTGGAAGAGGAGGCTCTGCTGGCCCATCTCCGTGTCCCTCTGCTTGGTCACTGCAACACACGAGGGTGTCAGGCCCAGGCGAGCGCGTGGTCCCCGAGGCTGCGGGACCACGGCTGTGGACAGACGGCGCCCGAGAACGGGGGGGCAGGATGCCGGCACACGCCGTCCGGCTGGTGTGCCCAAGCTGCCGGCAGGCCCCTGCCCGAGACCACAGTCAGGGGCGTGCGGGCAGGACGGTGGGCCCTGCGGCCCTCACCTCGAGGCCTGGGACGGCACGGAGCGGAAGCTGGGGGGGGGGCACGCTGCGCGTGGGCGGCGGGGGGGGGCGGGTCTGAGCCCCTGCTTCTGGGGGGACGCCCTTGGCGCTACAGCTCTGCAGCCAGGCCTCCAGTGGCCCCGCTCCCACTTGCAGACCGCTCTCCAACAGCTCTGGGGGTGCTGCGCTCCCCCTCGCCCCCGGCGTCTCCACACTACACTCGGGACGGAGACCAGACGGCCCTCCAGGGCCAAAAGGCCTTTGGTGGCCCCCCCACCCCATGCTGTCATCCCAGCTCCAGCTTATTCAGCAGCCTGCCCCAGGGCCTTTGCACGTCGGTGTCCTGCCTGGAAACTGTTTACCTCCCAGGAGCGCAGTCCCCTATGTTCCAATGGAGCCACCGAACCTACTTTCTGGCAGGCGATCCAAGGACCCTCCCCTCTGCCACTGGCTCCACTGAGTGAGTGGTTTCTTGCATGGACCCTCCCCACCCGCCCCTCCTCCAAGTGAAGCACCAACACCCTGTCCCAAGACCAAGGAGAGGGACCTCCCTCCATGGTCACTCATGTCCCCCGAAAGCACAGTAAAGAATCACCAGCTCCCAAGACACTGGGACATGAGGCCAGAGGAGCCACGACACCGAGATACGGTTGTCTGGGAAAGTTCACAGGAAAGGGGGGGCCAGGGCACCAGTGGGCCATCGGTCCCAGCCTGGTCCTTCTGCTGGGAAACCGCAGGAGGCAAGGCCAAGTGGGGGTCTCGGCGGCAAAGGGCCAGAGAACAGCAGTTTCTGTGTGGCTCAAGGTCGGGGCTGTGGGCCAGACTCTCCCAGACCCAATCACCTTTGTACCCCGGCCGGCCGATCTTCACAAACTTCTTCACCTCCACCTTGACCTTCTCTGGCGCCGGCTGGGCGGGGGCCTCTTTGGCTTCCTTGGCGGCTCGCCGGGCCCTGCGGAGGGGATGGAGACAGCGCTGCGGCCCCTCCACACAGGCCGCCAAGGCCACAGGCCCAGGTGCTGGGAGCTGCGCAACCCCCAGAGCGACCTTGGAGTTTGCAAGGCCAGGGGCATGGGGCGGGGGTCCCAGGGTTCCCATGCCGTGGGGCCGGGACAGGCTCAGAGCACCTCTGTCCCTGTCACGTTTCTCGCTGCTCACTAGGGGGTCTTCTGAGAACCCTCACCTCTCTCCCCGCGCCACAGAAGCCCACGCTCCGGCAAGATCGGCCTGAGCGCCGGGGAGAGAGCACCCCGGGACACCCTGTGACCCGGATCCTGAGGGGCGGGACACCGGGCACCAGAAGGGGCCCCAGGTACTCACAAGTTGGTCTGGTGCTTCTTCCCCTGCGTGTGCGCCAAGTAACTCCCCTGCAGTGGGAAAAGCATGCGGGCGGCTTGAGACCAGGGGAGTTGGGGGGGCTGCGGGGGGGGGGGGGTGCAGAGGGGAGCGGCCTCCGGCCGCACAGTGTAAGCCGGCAGAAGCTGGTCCCCCAACAAGGGACATGACCTGTGACGTGGGTGTCCATTCCGATGACAGCCTGGGGACCTCTCCGCAGAGTGGGACAAGCTCTGAATTTCTTATCCGTTGGGGGGACGCAGAAGCCCCCGGGGAACTCTGTGGTCATGACTGGGGGGCTCCTGGCATTGAGTGGGCGGGGGACGCGGCTCAGTGACCACCAAGAGTGACCCGGTGCCACCGGCAGCAGTGCCGGCTCAGGCCCGCTTGTGACCACCAGCAAACGCAACCTGCTCGCTCCCGAGCGGATCTGCACGCCACTGTGCGTGCCACACTACGCTCTTGGGCCCCTCCAAGGGCCCACCCGGGGCCACACCTACGAGACCCCAAACACCGGATGCAGAACTCCCGGTGTGCGCCCACGGCGGCAGCAGGCTGGGGACAGGCTGCTCGGCCTTGGCCGGGAGCACACGGGTCTCCCCAAACGGACGTGTCCAGCGCGCGGAGTTCACAGGCCAGGCGCCGCGCGCCCCGCCCCCAGAGCCCAGGACGCACCTCGTTGTTGTGCAGGGTCAGGCACAGCTTGCACTCGTAGGAGCCCAGGTGGTTCTTCATGAAGTAGGGGTCCTGGGGAGGGAAGCCCCGTGAGCAGTGACCGTGGCCCTGGCGCCCGCCTGCTCCGCGAGGGGCCGGAGTCTCCGTTTCGTCCGAGCAGCACGGCCAGCACTGTCCTCCGCGCAGGTCAGGGGCCCAGGCCACGGGCTCTCGGCCGCACCCTGGTGGCATTTCCGGGACTAGGGGGTGCCGCTGGGTGCCGGCCGCCGGGGCCAGGAAAAGGCCCCTTGCTGACCTCACTGGCTCTGCCAAGTGCCAAGCCCGACACCGAGACCACAAGAGCAGCGGGTCACAACGGAGGCCCGTGGAGGCCCGTGGTCTGAGCGCCGGGCTCCCAGGCCAGCCACGAGACCTTCCGTGAACAGGGGCAGCAGCCCAGACCCGCAGCGGTTCGAATCCTAACGCCACCGCCCAGTGGCCGCATCGTCGGCAATGACCGGTCTCCCTCCCTCGAATCCTCAGGGAAATGGGGACGGGACCAGAGCTGACCTCGCAGGCAGGAGCCAGGCCACCTCTGTCCCAGGGCACACTGGGGGACGTCTGGGGCCATCCTGAGTTTGTCACAACACGGGTGCCCCGGCACCGAGCTGGGGGCGGGGTGGGGGCCCCTGGTCCACCAGCAGCTCTGCACCGCCGAGGACCACGCTGCCCTTCGATGCCTACGGCTAGAGCGTCAATCCACACGACACTGTCCTGGTCCTCGCCACTGGAGAACCATCCCCACCCCCCCACCCCCATCAGCCAAACAAAAAGCCTCAAGCTTGGACAACAGGCAGGCTCTGGGGTGGGCAGCCGGATCGGCTCAAGGTCCACTTCCCTCGATTACAAACCAGGACCGAGGCCCAGAGCGCTGGGCAGCGGGGCCACGGGTGCCAGGTGCGGGCTGTGCCGAACGTGGCTCCGTGGACAGAAGGCAGAGCAAGGAACACGGGAGGGAGGGGGCCTCCTGCCCTCAGGTCACCGACCTTGTTGATGTCGATGGTCTCCAGGGCCAGCTGCCGGAGGCGCTCCCTGCGGTCCCGGTTGCTCTCGGAGGAGGAGGCCACGCCCCCACTCCCGGTCTTCCCCCCGGGGCGGTGCTGGAAATCCATGGTGAGGGCCTTGGGGAAACCTGCAGGGGTGACGGAGAGGCTGTGACCGCACAGGGCGAGACCCCCTCCCCCCAAGTCTCCCATCCCGGCCCCCTGCTATCCTCCCACCCCCACAGTCTCCCATCACCCCCACTCCTGACGGGGATTTAGCCTAACCGCCCCCACTTATGTTTGGGTGGACCGATGGCCCACGGTGGCCCTGGCACACACACCCAGGAAACGGGATGAGTGGCCCTGGGGGAGGCCTGGAAAGGAGGCCGCCACAGCCCTTGAAGTGTGAAGCTCTGAGACTCAAAATGCGGGGAAGCAGTCCAGTCCGGTAACAAGCCTCACCTCCTTCAGGAAGCCTTCCTGGACCTTGGCCCGAGGGCTCAGTGCGTGCTCCCCTGAAGTCTCTGCTTGTCGACGCTCAGCTGACAACCTGCTGAAAGGAAGGAAGTCTGTCCGTCTACCCACTTCTCCTGATGCACAGCGACATTCAACACTTGACTGTGGCCCAGGAGGGCGCTCTCGAGTCCTCGACACCCCTTTCCGTTCCCTGCGACAGCGCCCCCTGCCCCCACGTTCTCTCAGACCCAGCTCACGCCCAGCCTCCGGGCACCTCTCTTGGGTCTCGGAACACTCTCCCTCTTGACTGGCCGATGTCAGCCCCTGGCTGCTGGCTTACACCCACACTACCTTGTCCCTACAGAAGTGAGCTCACAGGCACAGGTCCCGGAGTGAGTGTGACCCCACAAAGATGTCCCCATTCTAATCCCCAAAACGGGGAGTGAGGAATTGTACACGGCCAAAGGAGCTTGCGGGGGGGATAAAGTCAAGGCCCCTGAGGTGGGGGTGACCTGGGTTCCCTCAGGTACCCAGCAGCCTCACAAGAGGGAGGCAGAGAGACATGCAGACCCCGGCTGCTGGCCATGAGGATGGGGGAGGGGCTGTGGGCCAAGGATGGGGCACCTCTGGAAGCTGGGAAAGGGGGGACGCAGGACTCCCTGGGGTCCCTAGCAGGAGCACAAGCCTCCATTCTATGCTTCGGCTCTCCGGACCTGCACAGTAACGAACTCATGCCCCGGAACCACTAACTCGGGGGTGACTGAGTAGAGCAGCCGCAGACAAGGAACACACAGGGCACAGCCAGCTGGGCCCTGGACCCGTGGTGTGGCTGGAGTCACCTCGTAACTCCAGAGGGACCTAGATCTCTCTGACCTGGTTCTCGGCCTCTTGATGAGCATGTGGAGGCCTAACACCTGGGAACCAGCAACGCGTCCTTCCAGGGGCTGCCGACCCGGGGCGTTACAGCTGCCACAAGGCCAGACCTCGTGTTACAGCAGGCCACCCGGAGCTGCCACCCGTGGGAGCGTGCCAGGCCACGTGTGAAGGCCGAGCACCGCCAACCACCCCACTGGCTCAGCGGGACAGCGTTCGCTCTGAGAAGAGGGCTCGATGCCAGGAGCACCCCCTGCCAGGAAGGCAAGTGCATCGGCCCACGGATGGCCTCACCCCCTGTGCCATGTGAGGTGAGGCCAGGGGGGAACCGCGCCCCAGCCTCCCGGGGGCGTCGCGGCTGCCGGACCTGCCACTCCCGGGGTGGGTTGGGGGCAGAGGGACACGGCCAGGGTCCGGGAGGTCTCTCTTCCACGGGTCTCGAGTGACTTGCAGGCCTTTGTGGGGAGACAACAGCCGCCTTCTCGAGGACGTCATGGAGGGCGTTCCCCTGAAAGGCGAAGCTGGGGCGCCTGCAGGGCAGGGGCGTGCGCTGCTCTAGCCGGCAGCCAGGGGTAAAGGTGCCGGACGGCACTCCTCCCCAGGGAAACGCAAATCAAACCCACGTGGACACACTGCCTTGTGCTCATCAGGACGGCTGGTACCAGAAAGAACACAAAGGCAACTGCCCAGACTCAGGGCCCGGCGCTCAGGGGACAGAGAGCCCCTCGTCTGTGCCAATGCCCCTCTCGCCCGGCCCGTCCTGTCCCGTGGTATATGGTGACCTCCCCAAGTGACTGGAAGGTGGTGCTCTTCGTAGGTCTGCTGATGAGCCCAGGCCCCTCTCTGGTGACCAGATAAGCCCCTTGACAGCTAGCAGCTGGCAGAGGGGCGCAGCACGTCTTCAGCTCAGGGAACTGGTCGCAGATACTGAGCTGGTTGCCCCGTTAGAGGGAAACCAGTGACCACTGGAGACCCAGAGGCCGGTTCCTTGTGGCACACATCATCTCTGCGCCCTCCCCCTCCTCCCCCAGAAGCACCATCCCCAGGAGATAGTGTGCCCAGGGGCCCTCAACAGGCTGCTCGCAGGGACTGCAGTTTTGCTCTCAGAAGGACAAGGGACACTGCACTTGGGCTGGTGCCGTGGGGGAGTCCAGCAGAGGAAGGCCAGGCTGGAAAGGGGGGAATCCATCAGAATCCGCCCAGCAAACAGGAGGCGGCCGCCCCCCTACTTTGCCCAGCAGGGAGAGGTCCCCCAGCCCGGTGGCCCAGCAAGAGCACCAGAGACCAGCTCTCACACCCTGATGGCAGGGCCGCTCAAGACCCAAAGAAAACCCCAGCGCCTTCCCAGGCCCGCCAGTCAGCGAGACCCACCAAGTGAAGCTGGTAACTCAAACTTAAACAGATATGAGGAATCCCACATGGAGGGAGGGGAGGGGAGGGAGACACCTGATGGGGACCTCCCCAGAGAGCGGCACCCCGCCGAGTCGGCAAGGCAAATGAAAACCAGAAGGAAACTTTGGAAAGTAAAGATGGCACGGTCCAAAGGAACAGCTGAGTGCGAGAGCTTGGAAGTACAAAGTAAACAAATATTCTACAAAAGAGAATAAAAAAAGGAAAGAAGATCAAGTTTCAGAGCGATAATAGAAATAAGCATGGACGTATCACCAAAGGCACACGAGGGGGCTATCCCAGGGCGGAGAGAACCGAATCATTCAGATACAAACAAACAAAATGCCCATCAATGAAAACAATCGTGAAACTTTACACCAAGAAACTCCTTCAGTTTCTATCAGAGAAAAAGACCAGACACAAAACGTTAGGCACCAGAAGAGAATCAGTCCCCAAATGAATTTTCAGTTCAAAATTTTACACTCTATTTCTATTCGTGACAGTAAACAGCTAACCAAGGATTCAGAATCAATTTCTTTGAAAACCATCTGGAGACGCATCCCGAAACAACAGAGAAAAAGAAACACATAATCAGACAGAAAACAGAAGCCAACTCAGGAGAGCGCCGACAGAAAGTTCTAGACAGCGGCTCGGCTGGAAGGCAAGCAACCCTGGAACAGGGGCACGTGCCAGTCTCTGAGGGGGCTTCTGTGGGGGCGGGGTGGGGGGGTGGAGGATGAAGAAACAATTAATTTGCCTAAACCTGGGAAAAACACAATCCATAGGTATTGAGATGTTGAAAGCTTCGAAGGAAAAAATTCAACAGGCCAAGAAAACCAGGCTGATAGGAAAAATGAGTAAGTCAGTTAGTTTGGGGCGGGGGAGAACAATGGAAGAAAAATACACAAGTGACCCCGTCAGTTGTCTTCGCAGCAGACTGCTTCCAATCTTAGGAAACAGGTGTAACGACGTGACGAAAACTCACGAAAACCCATTCAGAGCGCGGAAGGGGAGGCTGCAGTGCGGGGGGCGGGACGCAGAAACAAGACCACCAATCAGCGGGCCAGGCCCCAAACCCGCACAGACCGAGAGACCCGCTCCTTACAAAAGAACGGGCTCGCTTTCCCGACGGAGGGTAGGCGGCCTGCGGGGCCCAACGAGGGGGCGGGAAACTAGGAAGCAGATGACCAGCGCCAGCTCCCCTCGGCCGGGAGAAGCGGCCCCGGACACGCGAGTCGGACCAGGGCCGGCTAACGGGCCGAGCGCCCCGCCCCAGGACCGCGCTCCCTGCTCGGCGGGCCCGGGGCCGCTGTTACCCCCACGCTACGGGGGCGCGCGCGGAGGTTCCCGGGCCCGAAGAGACCCAGGACCGCACAACCACGACGAAGAGCCGCAAGTCCCTGCTCTCAGGGGTCCTAGGGGCGTGGAGGGCGCCATGTGAGCCGCCACCCAACCCCACGGGCCTTCGGACAGACTTCCGAGGACGCGGGACTCGTTCGGCCCGCCCGGCGCGTGGCCAGGGAGTTGAAGCCCGTGGGCGCCAGGAACCCAAAGCCGCCCGGCCCTCACCCGCGGTCCCTCCGCCCCGTCCACTCGCGTCCTGGGAAGCCGGGGCCCCCGCCCTCACCGCGCGCTGCTCCTCACTCCGCGCCCGCCGCCACTACGAGTACGTTACACGCAAGCGCGTCTTATCCTACGGAAATACTTCCGGGGGCAAAGCGGGCAGGGCCTCCCGTGTGCGCATGCTCGCCCTGCCCGGAGAGGTGGACCGGAGGCTCGGGAGGCGCGAGGAAAGGGGGCGGGACTGAGGGTATGGGCTGGGATTCAAAGTGCGCGTGCGCACCAGCCTCTTTACGACTTCTCGGTTGGTCTAATTTGCGCGGGGTCAGGTATCGCGGGACGCCGGACTGCGACTCGCCCCGTTCCGCCTGCGTCTATCCGCTTCGGTAAAGGGCGCTACTGGTCGTGAGAGTACCTTAGTCTGTTCCCACTCCGGATTCAACTTATTGCGTAGTCATATATCACGATCGTCTGTTTCATTTACTGTCTCCGCGCTCGCGATAGACGGGATGGGCGGTTCGGAGGCGCGCAAGCGCAGTGGCTGCGGCAGCGCTTCCGGGACGGCGCTATGGGACTTTTTTGGCGCGAGTGCGGCCGGCGGCCGGGAGGGCGCGGCCCGTGCTCCGTGTTTTGGGTCCCGGCGGCGCCATGCGCTACAACGAGAAGGAGCTGCAGGCGCTGTCCCGGCAGCCGGCCGAGCTGGCGGCCGAGCTTGGCATGCGGGGCCCCAAGAAAGGCAGCGGTGAGAGGGCCGGGTCGCCGAGGCGGGCGGGCGCGGGCGCGGGCGGGCGGGCGGGCGGGCGGACGGGGGTGGGTGGTCACCGAGCCCGCGCGAGCCCAACCTGTGTTCGTAGTGCTGAAGCGGCGACTGGTGAAGCTGGTGGTCAACTTCCTTTTCTACTTCCGGACGGACGAGGCCGAGGTAGGCTGGCCGGGGAGGCGCCCGGGAGCGGGCGGGGGCCGGGGTCACCGCGGAGGCTCGCCCCCACCCTTCCCTTGCGCCCCCTCTTCCCCGCAGCCCGTCGGAGCCCTGCTGTTGGAGCACTGCAGAGTGACCCAGGAAGAGCCCAGCGGCTTCTCCATCAGTGAGTGATGGGCGTGGCGGACGAGGCCGGGCACGACCCCAGCCCCGCCCGCCTCCGCGGAGGCCAAGTCCACCGCCCCGAGCTGGGCCCTACCCGCTGGGCGCGCCCCGCGTCCTAGCGCCTGCCCTAGATCCGCTAGGACTTTGCCTTTCGCTTGGGAGCCCTGCACTCCTCGGGTGCCGTCATCCTCTGGGCGCTGAGTAGCACACTCCTGGGTCCTGAGCTGGTCCAGTCGGCGGCGAGAAAAGAGAGTCTCTACAAGTTTTTCATGCTACACGCGAAGGGCTTAAAGGGCAGGAACGTGTGCTCCCCCAGATCTGGAGAGCGGAAGTCCGAGATCAGGGTGTTTGCAAGGGTTCCTTGTGGAGAGGACGCTTTCCCGTGTTTTCCTGGCGTCTGGGGGTCGCTGGCGATCCTGGGTGCTCCTTGTCCACAGTTCTCTGGAATCATGCCTCCGGTCCCTGCGTCTATCTCTACCTGGTTTACCCTGTGCTCAGGTTTCTCTTTTTGACAAGGATATTAGTCCATTAGATTTGACGCCCATTTTATTGTAGTCTAAGTAATTATGCCTACAACTGTCCTGTATTCAAATAGGGGTACGTTCCTAGAGTCTCGACTTGAACATACCGTTTTAGGAACGCAGTTCCATCCGTGGCACAGCTGGTGGGAAGCCCTGAGCCTGGACTTGCACTGGAGGAAGGGACAGTTTTGCACTGAGGCCACAGGGAGCTGAGGCCTGGAGGGAAGGATGGTGGGGGGAGCTGGTCACGAGCTGGGGACTGCCCCTCCTGCAGGCTTCATCGAGGATCCGGAGAGGAAGTACCACTTTGAGTGCTGCAGCGAGGAGCAGTGTCAGGAGTGGATGGGGGCTCTGCGGCGCGCCAGGTGGGGGATGCGGGGGGAAGGGAGGGCGGGCCCGCGGTGGGGGCGCGGGGGCAGAGGCAGGGCAGGACTCTGAGCACACACTGCTTTCTCCCCCAGCTACGAGTTCATGCGGAGAAGCCTTATTTTCTACAGGAACGAGATCCGGAAGATGACTGGCAAGGTGCGCAGAGGGCTGGGGGGTGGGGGGTGGGGTTTCTGGGGCCTGGGTTCACACCCCGTTCCACCCGGACAGGACCCCCTGGAGCAGTTCGGCATCTCCGAGGAGGCCAGGTTCCAGCTGGGTGGCGTGAAGGCCTGAGGGCGGGGTGGACTCTCCAGCTTTCCCGCCGGGTTGGAACACGCGCGCCCGTCCTCACCGGCCCCGGGCTTCCTGGGACTTCAGAAACCCAGCATTGGTGGAGGTGGGTGGGGGCAGGTTGGAGAAACCACCCAGTAACCAACCACCCCCATCCTGGTGCCTCCCCCCCCCCCCCCCCGGGACTGGTCTGGCACCTATTGGTGCCACATGCTGCTACCGGGGGACAAGTGCCCCCTCCCAGAAGCTGTGCCCAGCCCTTGGATGCATCCATCCGGGGCCTGGCGGCACCTGAGGCTGGTGCAGCCCTCCTGCCCTGTGCAGGCTGAATGTACGAAGTTAGATGATGCTGTGAAGGGCGCGGGGCCCGTGCCTCCTGGAGCCACTGTGAATTCTACGCCTGCTGACGGGGCCCTGGCTGGGCACCCGCCGGCAGGAGGCTGGAGGCGCTCGGGCCGATGCGCTTGTTTTGTTCTAATAAAGGTACCTCTTTTCCATGTGGGATGGCGGTCTGGGTGGTTCGACCCGGCTCCGGAAGGAAGCAGGCCCGAAGCAGAACCGCAGTGCTCTCTGGGCTGGAGGTTTAAGTGCCCAGGAGCAAGGGCCGGCCTGCCTGAATACAGGAGACCTAGAACCAGACCAGGGGGAGTTGGGGAGGCTGGGACCTTGGCCCATGGGGCCTCTGGTGTTCACAGGCCCTGAGGAAGAATAGAGGCCTGGTGTGAGGAACCCCAAGATGGTCCTGACTGGATCCCACATCAGCTCCCAGGCTTCCCTCGAGCCCAGGCAGAACCTCAGGAAATGTTTTGCCAATGTCAGTCCTGATTTTGTTGCTTTTACTTAAAAAGCGTGCTGGGTAGGCCTGCTCTAATCGGGTGCAGGCGCCAGCAGGGTGGACCCTCCCTGAGGTGGGTGCTCAGTGCCCGGCCACGTGGCTGCCTTGAGGAGGCTTCTTCCGGGAGCCCCCGTCCTCCCCACCTGGGGAGTGGGGAGAGTGGCCCCTCGCCCTCGCGCCTCCCCCGCGCCCTGTCGCAGGCAGAAGTGCTTCCAGCAGACCAGGTTCAAGTGAAAAGTATTTTATTACAGCGCCTAGAGGTGGGGATGCAGAGCGCTGGGGTTCTCTTGGGACAGGAGGAGGGTCAAGCCAGCAGCCCACCCCCAACTGAAACAGTCTACCAGAAACAAAGCAAAGCCCCATCTGAGTTACAAATTCCGGAGAACACACAAGACACCAGCCAGCGTGGCTGGACCACGGAAGGAGGATGGGGGGGTGGAGGGCAGGCAGGGAGCGAGCGGTGTGGGTCAAGAAGGGCGCGCGAGCCTAACACACGTCACAGTCTGCAGCTGCGAGACAGGGCGACTGCCCGGAGGGCCACTTTCCTCGCTGGGTTTTCCTGAGCAGAGCCACTCCCGGGGCCCCCCGGCCTTCCCTGAACTCGCCCGCGGTCAGCAGCAGCACCGGGGCCCCTCGCGCCACCACGCTGCCTCCCGTCCCGCAGCCGGCCTTGCTGCCAGCGGGGGCTGGCCCTGCGGTCACGAGGGCCGAGGGGCCCAGGAAGGACACTCCCTGCCCTGACTCCCCAGGGATGGCGGGGCTGCCATGGGGTGATCCCAAACGCCGCGACTGCGTGCTGACGCTCACTCGCGGATGCGCTGTTTCTATCAGGAGGGGAGGTATGGCACGTCACTAGGGGCCGCCCAAAGTGATGCAGGGTTGCCCCGTTCTAGACCAGGGACTTGTGCTGTGACCTCTCTGCTGCCCGCCCTGTAGCTTTTTGGGGAGCCCTGGGCTCCTGACGGGGTGGGAGCAGACACTACCCCGTCCAGAAGGCCAGGGCCGGGCCTCACGGGGGCGAGGCCCAGCACCTTCGTGCACCAGGAGCACCGGCCCAGAGGGAGGGGCCAGGGCTTTCAAGAACCCATCACGAGCACCATCTTCTGCCTCAACCACTGCTCTGGGCCAGCGGCGCCCCCTCCCCCTCAGGCAAGAAGGGCTCCTGCAGGTCCCTCCCGTGGAAAGCAGGGGTCCAGCCAACCTCGGAAACGGGGCCAGCAGCCAGACAGCTGCCCTCCACAGACGGGCCTGCCCTCCTGAGGTGGCGGGAGGCAGACGCCCCGCCCTCAGGCCCCGCCTGCCGGAGAGGCTGGCGAGGCTGGCTCCAGACCTATGCCTGGGGGTCTACGCCTAGGGGTCAGGAGGAGGCGGGCCCGGCCTTGACCCACCACACTGACCCTCCCATGCCGGGCAGGAGCTCAGGACCTTTATCAAGCAACAAGTTAGACGTACGCGCTGCCCATGTACCCTGGTGGGCTGAAGCACCTGAGGACGGGGCTCTGACTCCTCACCCATCCTGCCGCCCTCCCAGGACCCGGGCTGAAATTGGCCCTTCCAGGGGGTGGGGGGCACCCTTCTAAACACCGTGTACAGACACAAAACTGGTCAGCTGGGGGACCGGGACCCAGTCACAGATTGCTATGCTGGACCCTGCCGGCAACCTCTGGAAACATCCGGAACTCTCCTGCCTTTGCCTTGGTCACCTGCCCCCCAGTGCATTCATTCATTCCCAAGCACCATCAAGACTGCTCCAGGGTGGGGGCCGGCGGAGGCCGGGAGCAGCAGTGCGGACTGGCCGGGGCTGCAGAGCCTGGGGCTGAGGGCCGGCCCCTGGGCCCCTGCCACTGTGCACTTGAATAAATAGGTTTTCCCCCTCTTCTTTTTTAGTTTACTGTGCATTATACAATCTAAAAATAAATGAAGTCAAGTCTATGAAATTTATAAATTTTCATCACATCTCTATAAAATACTGTCACTCATCAGCGTGACTCTCTTCTGTACACACACACCAGGCACCCGTGACTAACCTGCCCCACGTCACCAGCCAAGTGCCGTGAGCTTACTACGCGCTTTGGTGGATGGCGGCGGGGGCCCACGACGGGCACAGATGCCCACGCGGAAACGCACCTGCCGCGCCTCCGGGGAGTCGGGTGCCAGCCCTTCCTCACGAGCACCACTCGGAACGGGCTCCGTGCAGGACTGGGGAGGACCTGGCCCTCCCGCGCCCGCTGGCCGTTCCTATGCCAAAGGGGCTGATCCCAGGACCGAGGGGCCAGCAGTCTGGTGGGGGCCATTCACAGTGTTGGGGAGGGGACTTATTCTGAGGAATGTCACAACAGAGCGGGCCACCCCCCTGCCTGGAGACAGCCATGCCTTTGGTATAGGAAGAGCGGCGGGGGACAACAGGGCAGGCGCCTCGAGGCCTGGGTTTGGCGTTGGTCAACCTCCAGTCAGCACCAAGAGACGAGGCGGCGGCGAGGCCTGCGTCGAGATAGCACCGGGACCGGCAGGCGGCGTGTCCGCGGGCGGGCCAGTCCTTCGGGTGGACGTCTTTACATAGATCCTCTCGTATAGCGTATTTACATTTCTCAATAGGTCGCCTTTATGACTCCGGTGGAGTAAAATAAGTCAGGGTGTTTATACTTTTTAAAAAACGATAAATACTTTATCTAAAACTATCAACAGTACGAGCTGGAGCCGGGCCCCAGCGCCCCCTGCAGGTGTGCGCAGCGCTGATTCACAGTAGAGCCTCGTCCCGTCCTCCGTCTGTCCTGCCGTCCCGGGGCCGCTGCCGCGCCGCCGGCCCAGCCCGTGCGTGCATAGGTCTCACGGTTGAGGTAGAATCCTAGTTACCTGCGGACACCAGCGTGGGGGGGGGGGAAAGGCAACATTAGCGGTCCGCTTGGGGGGCTCGGCCGTTCCCCCAGGCCAGGGAGCCACGCCTACAGACAGAGGACGGCGGCAGATGGGACAGTCGGACAGACAGGCCGTGGTCGCTGCAGGCCCTGCCTCTGCTGGCAGGGACCCCCGGTCCACGCCCCTGGCCCTCCTCCCCAGGAGCCCGGGAGTTGCCGCCCTCCCAGGCCGCCACCTGCCAGGCTCTGCTCGCAGTCTCGCCCCCAGGGGATCCGCAGGCGAGGGCTGCGGGCGGAAGGACTCGGGCGGTGGTCAGCTGTGGGCCAGGCCCAAGCCTGGTGCCCAGATGCCTCCACGCACGCCTCTGACCTCTTCAGAGCCCGTCGTGGCTGCCCAGACACCTGCTCTGACAGCGTGAGGCCACCACACTCGAAAGCTGCTCTACCTCCCGGACTTTCCTGCACCCTGACTGGGGGGCCATCGACTCCAGCGGCCCTGACCCCTCCAGTACCCTGTTAGCGCCCAGCTTCCTTTCCTCAAGTCCCTGCCCCAGAAGGCCCCTCACCCCCAGGGACGCCAAGCAGCACCAGCAGTGGCCGGGCTGGCGGTGCCAGGGCCTGGCCTCCTAACGCGGACACCCAGCCGGTGCAGGCGCCGACGGACGCGCTCCCTGAACAGGCCTCACGGCAACCTTCGTCGCCCACTTCCAAACATGGGCCCTTCCTACACTGTCCTCCGAGGACTCTCCCCTGAGAACCCTGAGGCAGCGGCTGCGCTTCCCCGAGCAGGGCTGTGGCCACCATAACCCACCGGTTCCTGGGGCCTGCAGGCAGGGGGCTCCAGCCTCAAGTGTGGATGGCCCACGGGTGCCTTCTCCCTAAGGCCTAGAGCGTGCGCCGGGGGACAGGCCCGGGAGGCCCGAAAGCCCGCAGAGTGAGGCCGTGCTCTGAGCTGCCCCCGTGGCCCTGGTCCCTGGCTGCTGCAGACACCCAGCCTGCGGGCGACAGCAGGCTTGAGCTACGCTGGGCACACGGGGCTGCTGGCCCCATCCACGTCCTTCCTGGGCACCTCCACTGGGCAGGGGCCAGCCGGCGGGCTCCCTCGAGCTCCGAGGCGGCTGCTTAGCCGTCCCGGTTACCCCGGCTCTCCCTTGCACCTGTCAGAACCGACCGCTCTCCGTGGGCGGAAGGACAGACAGCTCAGGGGCTCATACGGGCTCCCTGGCCGGGCTCTAGCCTTACCTTACAGAATACGAACCGCTAGCTAAGCAAGGCCTTTATCGCGGCTCAACCCCCGCGAGGCGCGCGGCACACGGAGGCGGCATGCCAAGGGAAACCCACACGGCCGACGGCCCCGCGGAGCTGGCCTGCGGGATCACGGGCGCCGCCTGGGCCAGCGCCAGCCCGGGCAGGGGCTGGTGGTGCACCGTGAAGGAGGGGCGGGGGGCCTTGTGCGGGAGGGAGGCGAGCTTGAGGGACAGAGAGGCGTTAGCAGGCTGCAGAGAGGCGGCAGGGGCGGCGGGCAAGAAAGCCTGGTTAGCCGGGAGGGACGCGAGGCGCTGCAGAAGCGTGGGCTCGGGGTTAGCAGGGAGCAGCGCGGGGCTGGGAGGCAAGGCGGCGTTAGGGGGAGGGGGCGCGGGGAGGGGTGGCTGCCCCGGAGGGGCCGGGGGCGGGGCGCCGGCCACCGCCTGCAGCGGGGTTAAGCTCAGCGTGGCGCTGCGACACGCAGCCCCGCTGCCGAAACTGGCTCCAAACGGATGAGCGGAGGCGGAAGGCACCGCGTGGTTAAAGACACCTGCAAACAGGAGAGAAAAACTCAGCTTCAACGGGGGGCAGGTCTCCAGTCAAGCGAAGAGAGACGTGGCGGCGGGAGGCAGACAGCGGCCGCAGCTCCGCGGGCGTCACAG
>NC_043711.1:1303985-1313153 GCF_006229205.1 Suricata suricatta | reverse complement strand
GAGGCCGGGGCCGCTGAGGAGGCCCCCGGGGGGCACGGCGGCGGCAGAAATGAAGAGGTTGTGGCCGTTCTTCAGGTCGGGCTCACGGTCCCGGCCCTTGCCCGGCTTGCCGTGCGCCAGCGGGGCCTTGTCGGGGGGCCCACACGCCGGGGGGCCCGGCTCGCCTGCCTCCCTGCCCTTGGGGCCGCCTGCTCCGTCCAGCTGCCTCTTGTTCACAAAGGGGCCGGGCTCCGCAGTGCCGTCCTTGCCCCGGGGGGCGGGAAAGCTCAGGGGGGCGCCCAGGCCTGCTGCCTCGGGGCCCTTGTGGGGGAGAGAAGCACCATCGCTGAAGCCGTGTAAACTGAGGTCGGCGGCCAAGCTCCCGCTGAAGGCGAAGCCGTTGGGAGGGTTGCTGCTTGGGCTCAGCCCGCCTGCCCCGGACAGGGCGCTGGGGAAACTCTTCCTGGGGTGCGCGGCCAGCTTGGCGTCGGCCGGGCCGGACTCCTCCAGCGGGGGCCGGAAGGTGAACAGGGAGCCCTGGCCCGGGGCGGAGGCGGCCTGTAGCGGGCTGTCGGTGCACTTGGCCAGGCTGAGGTCGGAGATGGGCGAGAAGGTGGACTTCCACTTGCTGCTGGTGGCAGGCTCGCTGGCCGGGGCCGGCTTCCTCCCAGCCAGGCCACCACCTGCCGAGGAGACACGGAGCCCGTGAGGGGCGGGGGGCTCAGAGACGCGCCTACCACCGAGGGCAGTGTGCTGTGGTCCAGAACCAGACCTGCCGGAGGCTGGGCGGCGCCGAGCAGGCCGGGGACCGGAGCCCGTGGGAGAGGGCAGGCGTGCATGCACAGAGTCAGGCTCCGGCCTGGGTGGAGCCCGGCAGCACTGGGACGGCGCTCTAGGCCCCACTGCCCACGCAGCCGGCACTCAACAGTGTCCAGAGACCGTTCTAGAAGCCGAGTGTCGAGGCCATGTCCTGGGGCTGAGTCACCTGCGGCGTGGGAATCACAGGACGTGGAGGAAAGTTACTCACCGTTTTCCAAGGCTTTCGGAGGAGATCTGCTTTCTAAGGAGATGGTGGCAATTTTTCTCTCAATCCTATCAAGAAAAAAACCCAGATGGCAGATGTTTGAAATCCATTGGCACGCCAGGGGACCATGGGTTCACACTGCTGCCTGGGGAGGCTGGGCGGCGGGCAGTACCTAGCCCGCCCGCCCTCAGACCTCTTCACAGGGACTGTGGCCCCCAGGCCCCTCGTGCCGTGCAGGACGCTGCCAGTGGAGGGGACGGGGCTGAGGTCTCGGGCACAGGGGCGCCATCTCCCAACACACAGAGACGTCCACTAGTCCCCCAAGCCTGTGCCGCCTCGGCCGCGGGGCGTCACCTGGGGCCCGCAGCACGCGCCGCGGAAGCACCAGATCGCACGGGCGGCTATGTCCGTGTCCGAGTCTCCAGGGCACGTCCTGAAGGACGCGAGGAGCTCCAGACACACGGGAAAACTTCCGAGAGGGTTGGAAGACTGTGCGGTTCACCAGCTCCAACACGGAAGGCGCACACTCAAGCAGAAACTTCAAAAACCTAAGTTAGGTCCGCGGGAGTGGAACAGAATGAAGCAGCCTGGACAAAAGCCGGCAGTGCAGGCAGCAGCAGCAAAGGGAAACGGGACTGGATCAGAGTCTGACTCCGCACTTCAAAGGACCCCAGCAAGGACCGCACAGAAAACCCCGAGTGGAAGCAAACGTTCACGGATCACACACCTGATAAACAACGGTGTCTAGACTATACAAAGGACTCTTATAATTGAATAAAAAAATGACCTGATGACGCCCGACAGACCGCCCCTGAAGAGATGTTTCCCGGAAGACGCACGAGTGGCCAAGCAGCATGCGAGAGGATGCTCGGGGTCACCAGTGACCCAGACAAGGGACCCACAGCCTTGAGACGCTGCACCCATAGGACGGCCGCTGTTATAAAACAAAACCCGCTGGCGGCTCAGTCGGTTGAGCGTCCGACTTCGGCTCAGGTCATGATCTCACGGTTGTGAGTTTGAGCCCCGTGTCAGGCTCTGTGCTGACCGCTCGGAGCCTGGAGCTGCTCCTGTTTTGGATTCTGTGTCTCCTTCTTTCTCTGACCCTCCCTTGTTCCCACTCTGTCTCTGTCACAAAAATAAATATTAAAAAAAAAAAAAATTGAAGCTAGACGAACAAGTAGCAAAACCAGAAGGTCACGGCGCCGCGGAGAAGCAGCACCCTCACGCACGCCTGGGGGAACGGGACGGGGCGGCCACCGCAGAAAACCGTCTGGCGGTTCCTCAAAAGGCTGAACACAGAGCCACCACGTGACCCAGCACCTCCACTTCGGTAAATAGGAAACGTTTTCAAACAAAACCACGTGTGTGAGACTTCAGAGCAGCATGATCCTCGTTAGCTAAGACCTGGCAACACCCCCCCCAGCCCCTCCGTGGACGGAGGACAAACACGGTGTGCCCGTCCACACGCTGGCGCAGGACCCACCCAGGAAGGAAGGACATCCCGCCACCACGCGGACGGACCCGGAGGACACTGCGCAGTGACAGAAGCCAGACACAGGACGTGTCCTGTGTGACCTCACTCGCAGGGGGTCCCTGGGGAGTCCTGTCCACAGGGACAGAAGGGATGGTGGGAGCCGGGGGTGGCCGATAAAGGCGCTTCTTTGCGGGGTGACTCGGGGTGGCAGAAACGCCTCGCGCCAGGAGGAGCCCGCTGGTCCCGCGCGCGGGCGGGGCTCCCGGGGCAGCAGAGCTCAGCTTTCTCGAGCCCTCTGCTGCCATGGCCGCCTGCGCCCCCTCCATCTGGTCCGGCCGAGTGACAAGAGCGCCACGACAGAGCGGCCCCGTGCCCGTCGGCTCCAGGCCGAGGTGGCCGGCCCTGCCCTGCGGGAGGCGGCCCAGGCCCTTCACCAGTGGCTTCTCACGGAGGACAGGCCAATGACCCCGGGGAAGCCGCTCCGGGGGACTGCGGACAGCAGCCGAGGGGTCACGGACAGGAGCTGGATGCAGCCCATCCTTGGCCCGGGCCCTGCCCTGGGAGGGCGCCCCACCCGCCCACGAGGGCCTCTCCTCCTGCAGGGCTCACCCTGCCCGGCCCCACTTGCCTGGCGCTGCCCGGCTCGTCCTCGGAGCCCTGCTCCTCGTCTGAGGTCAGTGGGGAGCAGCGGGCCCCGTCAGCCTGGCTCAGGGGCTTCTCCTTCTTGAGGATGGGGGGCTGGTCGCTGTCCTGGTAGGGGGCCGGGGAGCTCTTCAGGCTCTCGGGGGATGAAATGGCCGTGATTTCCAAAGGCTGGTTAATGTTGCTGACCTGAGGGGCCAGCAGACACAGCACGACCCCGTCAACGGGCTCCCAGGGCACCGACGCCCAGGGCTGTGCCAGGCCCCTCCCACCCAGACGGCCGGGAATGCAACGTGCCCTCGCCGCCCCAGCCGTTCCCAGCCTTACCATGGAGTTGAGGTTCAGAGGAGACCCTGAAGACTGCGTAAAGAGGCCGGCGACGGACGGCAGGGCCCGGCGCTTGGGCGACACACCTGAGCCCAGGCTGGCGGTCCCAGCCGCCGCCCGCTTCCTCCTGCCCCGCTTGCGGCCGTCCTGTCCGTGGCCCTGGCTGCCATCCCCGCGGCTGCCCATGGGCAGGGGGCTGGGCTTGCTGGGAGGGGACTGTTTGGCACCACCAACACCAGCCGAGATGGTGAAGACAATCCTCCGCTTGGCTTCGCCCTCGGGGTCTGAGAAGCCGGCCTCGGACGGAAGGTCCCCTTTGCTGGCATCAGGGAGCGGGCCCTGGGTGGCACTGCCGAGCCGGGGGCTGGCGCAGAGCGGGTGGGTCGGTGAGGCGGCGCCGGAGCCACGGGGCTGCGGCAGCAGGGGCGGGGGCTGCGGGGTGGAGCTGCAGGGGCCCATGCTGGCGAACAGGCCGCCCGAGCCGGGGACCTCGTCAAAGGCCCCAGGCTCGGATCCGGGGGCCAGGGGGGCCGGGCTGACGGCCACTGCACCTGCGTAGAAGCCTGCGGGAAAGGACAGGACTTCTCAGAGGGGCCCGGCCCGAGGGGCTGAGGGGGCCTGCTTGGGTGCAGCTGGTCAGGGAGCTCAGCACCCACGAACCTGCCCTACGTGTAGAGTCCTCACGTGCCTGGACACAAGCACCCATGAACTGGGCTCCACCGTGCGAGATGCCCACCCAGCCCCTGCCCGGCCCCAGGGCTCCTTGCACTTCCACACGTGGGGTGACTGCAGGTGCACACTGAGCCCCCCCAGGGAGCCCCTTCCCGGCCCGCCCCGAGAGGCCCACCGAGCGTGGGGAAAGCCCTTGCACGACTGAGGCCAGCCCAGGCCGCCCCCTCCACGCCGTCCCCAGCGCGAGGAGCCGGCATGCCCAGACCAGAGCCAGGGCTTGCCTTCCCCAGAGAAGGACTGCCACACAGCCCGCGTGTTGGCACAGGGGCCAGCAAACTCATGACTAGCCGGTGGGTCTGGCGGTCTGGGCACCGGCTGTGTAAACAGTGTCACTAGCACACGCCTCTGGTCCACACACGGTCACTGGGGCTCTTGTGCCACAGAGCTACATGGGGGGGCAGAGACCCGACGGGCCACAGAGTGCCACCTGGGGTGCACAGAAAGTCCGCAGGGCTCCGCCAGCGCACGTGGCCCCAACCATCAGCGTTCTCTGACGGAGATTCAGCACTTGGCCAGAAACACCCAAGGCAGCTGGACAGGGGCATCGCCCGCCAGCTGGGGCCCGCCTCCCAGGCCGGAATACGGCCAGCACGCCGCGGCCGGGGGGAAGGGGCAGGGGCCTGGGGGCGCGCCGACCTGCAGGAGCTGGGGCGAGGCCTTTGCTGCCAGCGCCGTGTGCACTGGTGCCCGCCTGCTTCTCAAGTGTGGACGAGGACTCGCGGGTCTGCGGCACGGGGCTGGGGGTGCTTCTCTGTGGACAGAAAGGACGCGGCTGAGCCAAGGCTGGCAGGTGATGGTCAGGAAGAGTGTCCCAGACACAAGGCACAGGATGTGCGAAGGGCCAGAGCAGGGAGAACAGCAGACAGGCGAGAGCCGGCACAGAGAAGGGAAGGGACCCGCTCAGGTCTGAGCACTGTGGGCAGTCACCAGAAGGTTCTGACCGGGTGATTCAGGTTCCAAAGGATCGATCTTACAGCACGTGTCAGGCTGAGAACAAAGGGAGCAGGGGGAGAAAGGACGGGCTGCGGCTGTGAGGCAGCCAGTGACTCCGCTCCTGCGTGGAACGGGGTGACGCCGCCGCCCACGCCAGACCTGCGGACGCACACTTCCAGCAGCGAGATTCACAACGGCCAAAGGCGGCAACAAACGCCCACCCGCAGAGCAGCAGTGTCCGCCGCGCACGCCCCTCGGCCGCGAGCAGGAGCGAGGCGCCCGCGCCCGCCGCCCCGCGACGGACCCTGAACACAGGGCGCTCCGGGAGGGACCCGGACACGCGAGGCCACGCGGGGTGGGAGTCCGTGAGTGTGAATAAACCCGTGAACAGAAGTGGCTGCGGAACTCTGTGAACGTATTGAAAGCCACTAAATGTGCGCTCTACATGGGTGAGGAGGACTTCTATCTCAACGCAAAGACAGGCCCGCTTCCCGGAGGCTCTGCCGGTGGCGGTGCACACACGTGAGGCGGAAGGTGGGGAGCCTGTGCTGAACCCAGACTTTTATTCCTTCTGCACCCACGTGTACCACCTCTTACAAACACCAGTCTGAACCAGAAGTGGGGAAGCATCGCTGTGGGGAGCCCCAGAGCTGGGGGCTCGGATTTCCCGGGGCAGGGCCGCGAGCTGACCAGTGACTATTTGGTCTTGCGGGGACAAAGAAGCCAGGACTCCCCACCCTTTGCCTGCACACCACAGTCCCGCACGAGGGCCCAGGAGCCCGAGACCCGGCAGCCGGCGCCTCCCCCACCCGGCGTCCACTCACCGCCTTCTCCACGCGGCTGGGCAGCACCACGCTGGCCAGGGGGATGCTGACAGGCAGCTTGCTGGGCTGCACGGTGCTGAGCGGGATGCTGACGGGCAGGCTGGTGATGGCCTCCCCACTGCTGGCGTAGGCGCGCTCCTTCAAGCCCTGCGGACAGACCGCCATACCCTCCGTGCTCCCGCCGGCCAGGCCACAGGCTCCCCCGCGGGGCCAGCGACCTTCCCGCCACAGGGGAAGGCGGTGTCCCGGTAACACCCCCAAACAGCTCCCCTGAAATCCAGGGCTCCGCCTCCCGCCGGTTGCAGGCCCTCACGCCGTGCCCGTCCCGCGGCCTCTCACACCTGCCGCCTGCCGCTCACGAACTAAACCGCTGCTCTCCTTGCCCTGCGGGCACCGGCCTCCCACAGGGGCTCGGCACCGTGTCCCAGGCCCACGCCCGGCCCTCCGAAGCCTGGCCCGGCCCTCACCTGGAGGACCTCCCCTAAAGGGTGGGCTCAGGATGCCCACCGAGCGCCCCTCCCTCACCTTCTCGCTGGCCCTCTCCCCTGTCATCGGTAAGGCCATGGGGGAGGGGGGACGAGGATCCTGAGGGCTCAGCTTGATACCCGGGCTCTGGTACGCGAGGCCATTCTCCTTGGCATGCTCAGCTCTGAAACAAGACCGACTCTGGTTCCTACTCTGGGGAGCCGCAAGAGCTGAGGTTTTGCATCTAGAGCTGGTATCCGGGGCCCAGCAAACACCCCGAATCTTTTCCGAACCACCGGGCTCTCCCTCCAAGAACCCCGGGGTGGCCCAAGGGTGCCAGAGCAGGGCAGGTGTGCTCTGCACGCAGACTCACCGCGGGTGCAGCTCGCCAGAGGCCAATTTGCCACCGGCGGCGTGGTCCTGGCTCAGGTGACGCCGCAGCACCAGCTTGGCCGGGGAGAGCCTGGTGTAGTCGGGCAGGGCCAGGCCGGCCGTCTTCTCGGGCCTCAGCCGGCCACCGTGGCTGGGGGTGCAGGGCACAACCTCCTGGTCCAGCGGGGAGGCCAGGTACTGGGGGGTGCTCTGCTTGGACGAGGGCCGGCTCGGAGCGCCGCAGAGCTCGTGGCCGGCTGCGTGCCCGTTCACGGAGAGTTCTGGGCTTGCGCTGAAGCGGGGCAGAGAGAACCTGGAGCCGTCCAGGTCGAGGTGCGGCCGGCCGGGCTCGGCTTCCGGCTCCCGGCCCAGGGCGCCTTTCCCACGCAGGTGCGCCGGCAGGGCGTCGTCAGGCGGCACGCAGGACTTGAGCTGCAGGAGCTCCTGCTGCCGCTGGCTCTTCTCCAGCTCCACGATGCTGATCTGCAAGACGAGGGGGCGTCAGGCCGCCGGGGCCTGGCCGGCCCTGCCGCGCCGGCAATACACCCGGGGGACGAGTCCGGGGACGCGGCAAGGGCACGGGCCAGCCTGTGGGTGACGGAGAGGCCGCGCCGCCAGCCACCGGCACGGGGCGGGAGGCTTGGGGACGTTGAAGGCAGCTCTGCTGCCACTCACTCAGAGAGGGAACGGAACACGGTGACCGCGTCCGTGATGCAGGCTACGTGTGCTCCGTCCGCGAGGAGCCCTCCCTGCGCACCCCCTCTCGGTACTCGGGACACAATACGCCCCCGACCAGGCTTCTATAACAAAAGCCTCTCGCTCTTACTGTGCAGAAGGGTTGGCGCCCAGCAGCTCCCTGCAGGAAGCGGAGACAGGCCCTGGGCCAGCGGGGCCAGCAGGCCTCCTCTGGGACGTGTGCTGCTGGCCACGACCCTTCGGAGAGCACGACTCAGCCTCCTTCCGCCTGGGCCCCAACCGTGCACAGAGCGGCCCTGGGGAGTCAGGCTTTACCAAATATCCTCAGGGTGCCTGACTCTGGACTTCGGCTCGGGCCGTGGTCTCCTGGTTTGGGAGTTCCAACCCTGTGTCGGGCTCTGCGCTCACAGAGCGGAGCCCAATTCAGCCCTGTCTCCCTCTCTGCCCCGTCCCTGTTCATGCTCTCTCTGCCAAAACTAAACGTTAAAAAAATGGTAATAATAATAATACACTCAAAGTTACGTCTTCACTGCAAAACGATTCTCTGTGGGGTCCTTTGATGACCCGCTCCCCGACAGACCGCGGGCTTCACCGCAGCGGCGAGGCCAGACTGGGGGCCCCCCGACAGGAGGCCGAGCTGCGCGGGCAGGGCTTCTGTGCCCAGCGATGCCCACGCCGCACACCCCGCTGTGGCCGTGCCGTCACCCGGTCAGCCAGCGGCCGGGGAAGGTGAGGGGAACGAGGGCCGGCCGTCCCCCTGCCTTCCCGCCCCGTGCCCCCGCCGACCCGGACGCACGCGTCACCGCCCTCGGCTGGGCTGCAGAACTGCCCCGTAAGCGCACGGCGGGAGTCCTACGTTTCGAATGGAGCCCGTGACGCTCCGGGCGCACGTGGGGCCCCTCAGACGCCAAGCCCACTGCTTGCCGGGCGTCAAGACCGCAGCAGCACGGCCAGCCTCAGGCCAGGGTGGTTTCGGGGGCTGGCGGGGGGCACCTCCCACGTTCCTGACGCCACCTTGAAGCCCAGGGCCCCGCCCTCCTGCCCACCTGCAGCTCCAGACAGTGCCTCTGCTTCTCGGAGATCTGGCTCCTCAGGGCCTGCTTCTCCTTCAGCAGGTTCTCCAGGGACAGCGTGGACCAGTCCAGCTTCAGCTCCTCACACCGGGCCTTGAGCTGCGGGGACAGGCAGGCCAAGGTCGTGAGCCCCATGGGGGGGCGGGGCGGGTACCGGTCTGCCCAGTGGATGGCAGATACTGGACAGGTGTCCCCGAGGGCCTGCAGGCCCAGAGAAGGGAACCCGCTAAGAGAAGGTGGGACTGAGGTCCTCTGCAGGGACACCCGCAGGGGGCAAGGGGAGGGTCCCGCAGGTCGGAACGGGGAGGCCCCGTAGAAGTGACACTCCACACCCAGCAATGTGCCCCGGCCCCGTGGGGGTGAGATCCAAAGAGCTCTCAGTCCTGGCCCTAGGGGCGCAGCAGGGAGCCCAGACGGGCGGCCACCTGCAGAGCCACGTTTGGAGAAAGCAGCCAAGCCTTCGGCAGGGCCCCCGAGCCCCGCTGGCTCCCGTGTCCTCCGAGAGCCCAGGATGGGGCCTCAGCTCCGAGAATGCACCTGGGAGGGGCGGGGGGCCTGGCAAACGCGTCCTCGCGAAGGACGCCGGGCCCTGTGAGCACCCCGCCGCCCGCCTGCCCGGGGCCCGCC
>NC_043711.1:1269960-1303885 GCF_006229205.1 Suricata suricatta | reverse complement strand
GCCGCCCGCCTGCCCGGGGCCCGCCGGCCGCCCCGCCAGGGCGCCCACCAGCTGCAGGCTCTGGCTCCTCAGCTCCCGGTTGTCCTTCTGCAGCTGCTCCGTCTGCTCCCTCAGCTGCTGGTTGTGAGCTGAGATCTCCTTCTGTGCCTGAATCAGGTCGCCGTAGGTCAACGCCTTCACCCCCAGCTGCGGACACAGGACAGCATGGTGCGCTCTCGCGCAAGCGCAAGGGCGGGCGGAGGGCGGGGCGGGGCTTCCCGGGGGCCAGCGAGGGGGGCTGGGGCGGCGGCTGATGGGGGTCCCAGAGAGCGGAGAGGACCGCCGGTCACCGGGGAAGGAGTGTGAGCATGTTCCAGATCCCGCTTCGGGGACAGGCGAGAGGTCAAACGCCAGGAAGGAAAAGACCCTCCCAGGTCTCTACTCCCTGGACCCCGCCCGCCTCTACCTCATCCAGTTTCTGCTGGAAAAGCCTCTTGATCTCCTCTTTCTGGGCCTGGCAGTGGCCAAACAGCTGCTGTGCGGCACCCAGCAGCCGGGCGTTCTTCTCCTGCGGGGACGGAGCACGGTGACGGGAGCACGTCCCTTCCCAGAGAGGGCCCCTTGGCGGGACACGCCCCGGCCCAGAAAGCTGACGGCCCTCGGCCCATCTCCGAGGTCGAGAGCATCACTGCTCGGGGAGGAGGGGCACCCCGCAGCCTCTCCAGACCCGCGGGGGCAGGTGCCCGGGCCCGCGGAGGCCTCACTGCTCCTGTGGTACGGGAGCCCCTGCAGGCGCCCAGGCCGCCCTGGCAGCGTCTGGGACCCAGGGGGCAGAGCTGACCCGGGAGGGCGCCCAGGGCAGGGCTCACCTTCTCCTGGTCCAGCAGCTGCTGCAGGCCGGCCTTGTACTGGGCGGTCTTGGTGTACGCCAGGAACTGCAAGTACTGGACCTTGAAGGATTCTGGGCGGGGCCGAGCGACGCAGCTGAGGGAGGGGCCGCCGCCCTTGGAGCCCCTCGAGCCTCCTGCTGCCACCCCGTCCTCCCCCCACAGGACCGAGTGCTCATTACTGGTAAACGCGGGCTCCGGCACCGAACTGAGGGAGCCGGCCGCCCAGAGCGGGGAGGGGGTTTCTTTGCCCCCGTGTTCAGGCGCGCAGCGGGTCCGCCCGGCCCGGCGGCGGGAGGGCATGCGGTCTCAGCCGCCCCCACCCTGGGCCCTCCCCCACCAGCGCTGTAGACACGGCCCAGACTGTCCTCTGGGGAGAGTCGTGTGGCATCCTCGGCGCCAGGAGCGCCTGGTCCAGCCAGACGCCCCCAGAACCGGCCCCGCCTGCTCTGGGCGGGGCCCTGACGGACCTGGACCGAGCCGAGGGCCCGCACGCTCACCTAGCAGCTTCTGCAGCGCGGGCGGGGTGGCTGCCAGCAGCGGTCGGTCGGGGGCGTGCCGCTGCACGCTGGGAGGTAGCGGGTAAAACGGGCTATGAGGTGACTTGTACGCGTCTGCGGGGAGACAGCAGGGTCACGCGTGGGCTGCTGTGCTACGCCGAACTGCGGGTCATTTTAAAGACACGACCGAACGCAGCTTCTAGAGTCCAAGGACACTAACAGACACCACGTCCCGGCACTTGGAGAGGCGGAGACACGTCCCCTTGTAATCTAAGAAATCCTGGCCCTTCACCAGAGCCCAGGTCAGCAGGATGCCGGCAAGGCCCCAAGCAGGACCCGCTCAGGGTCGGAGTCCCGAGGCGTAGACACGCCCAGGGGACACCCCACTGTGCCCTCAGGAGCGCACAAAGCTGGGCACCAAGCACCCCGTAAGTGACGCCGTCACTGCGCCTGTGTCCCCGGCGGCCGGCCTACCCTGCGGCGATGGTGCCGCCGTCTGCGACGAGGAGCCGTGCAGGAGGCCCAGCGCAGTCTGGTGCTTCTTGGGCTTGCGCTCGGGGTTCGCAGCGCTCATTTTCTTGGGGCGCCCGCGCTTCCGGCCGGCCATCTTTCGCCCCTTCTTGTTCAGCTTCTTCTTCCGGGCCTTGGAGGGGGACGGCTTTTTGATGGTGGTCGCCCCAGCTTTCTCCTCCTCGGCACCGGAATCCTGGCAGACGGCGGGTGACGGACGTCAGTGACACAGGTTCCTGGGAAGCCCCTGGAGCCACCCCCCGCGGGGGGCTGGGGCCCGGGTGCAGGGGAGCGGGGCGCGCTCACCATCGGGGTGTCCGCGGGCACGGTGGCCTTGCTCTCGGGCACCTTGGTGGGAGTGGTCGTGTTGCTCTTGTTTTCTCGCTGCTGCCGGCGCCGAGCTGCCTCTTGTTCCTCCTGGAGAGCGAGCCACGGGCGGGTCTGCGGACGCCCTGGCCTGGCCCGGCCCCCGCAGGGCTCACGGGGCGCCACCAGCACGGGCGGGGAAACGGAGGCACGTGCGGGCACACGCCCCGCCCCCCATCTCTCGGCCACCTGACCGCCCTCTCCCTCCCCTGGGCCGTGTGCTTGCCACACGGAGAGGGCTGCGCACAGGGCCTCCCAGCAGCACCGCGCCGAAGGGGCGGGCGGGCCGGCAACTGCAGGGCAGGACGGACGCGGGGCCCCAGGTGGCCGAGCGGCTCTCCTGCACACAGACTCATCTGAGTCTCCAGAAAGAACTCTTGGACAGATGTACTCAGCGAACAAACAGCAGCCACAACGTCCCAGGGGGAGGGCAGGAGCGGGGCCAGCCACCCCCCGACCCCGCCGGCGAAGGCAGCCGCTCTGCCCTGGGTCGGTGACTCAGGCCGGAACCGCAGGCGGGCTGCTCGCTGCCCTTCACACAAATCCGCATGTCACCCAATCCCATTTCAGAGACTCGGTCAACCCATTTCCCAAACGTGCACAAGAATTGTGGCCCACCACAGCCGTTAAAGATGAGGCAGGGGCACGCGGGCAGGGCTGTGACCCAGACCCTGTCACACAGACCAGCACGTGTGCATGGCCACCCCCAACAGGCTGTGCACACACACTGTTCAGGTGAGAGAAAAACAAACTTACCCTGAGTTTTGGATTTTTCAGACTAGAAAAATAGTTTTCAAGCTAAAAATACAAACAGGAAAGGAAAAATCTCATTAGAAGCCAGTGCTGACACTTTCGGGATGAAAGCAATGTCCCGGACGCACAAATGACCGAGTCCTCCAGGCGGATGTCTGTAGGGGCCACCCCAGCGGGACCCGCCCAACGCCGGGCTCCCAGCCACCGGGGACAAGGCCCACCCCCCACAAGGGCTGGGGCCACGGACGGCACCGCCCCCGCCCCCCCCCACTGGGCGTGGGGCGCTCACTATGGTGCGGTCGATGGTGTGCAGGTAGTAGGACACCGGCCTCCCCGTCCAGGACACCGAGCCCTTGAGGGGCGACAGCTCCACCACGCGCATGATGGTGCCGATGTCTGCGCACGAGGGGCGGCGTCAGGCCCTCCCGAGCCCGGGGCGGGTGGGGCCTCCACGCGGCTCGGGGGGCTCCCTCCCCCCAACGAGAGGCCAGCGGGAGGCCCGGGTGAGGCGCTCACCCCAGCCCCGCCCCCCCCCCCCCCAGCGGTGGGGTCGGAAAGTGCGTGGGGAGTGACTAAAGGGCGACGTGGCTTTTGATGCAGGGGCCTCGGGCGCGGCCCATCCCGTGCAGGACAGCCACCGCCACGGCAGACCTCGCACACCCTCAACAACCCCCCCCCCCGCCCCGGGGACACGGGGCAGGTCTGGGGACATCTGTGGTCATCACAACCAGGGCAGTCCTGGCCCGGGGTGCAGGGGAGGCGCAGCAGACTGCTCGGCCCCCACGGCGCCCAGGACGCCCCCAGAGGGCGGCCTGCCCCGACGAGAGCAGTGCGGGGGGACGACCCTACGATGACACGAGTCGGGTGCTGAAGATCACACTTTAACGTTTCGGCAACCAGGAGCTGCTTACCGCTCAAGTTTCTGCTGTTGATTCTAAAGTTCAGAGGCGCAAAGGGCTTCGAGGACACAATTCTGCCGCCTGAAACACAAACCCAGTTACTGCCGTCTGTGGGGACGTGCCTGCGCACACAGATGAACGGGAGACAGACGTCAGAGCAGCGTGAAGAAGCCGCACGAGGGGCGGGCACAGTGCGCACGGACGGCAGCAGGACGGAGTCCTGTCTGCCTCCTCCCAGTTTGACTCTGTGCCGCCAGCTGCCCTCCTGTGACCGTGGGCTCGAAGCCTCACTGGGGGGTCACCCATCTGCGAGGACAAACTGGGCAGGGGTGAGGAGGGCGAGTGCCCCCTCCCCTGCCTGCGCGCTCGTGTGACGCGTCCCACAACCAATGGCTGAGGCAAACCCTGAAGGCCCGCTTGGCCCACGGTCACCCCTGGGGCGCAGAGTCCTAGGGAGAGGACGACTCACAGGATCCCGCGGGCTTGTGAGTGTGGTCACGGGGCGTGTGTGTGACAAACACTGTACATAAACCATGCACGCTGCCGGAAGCCACGCTTCTCCGTGTGAGGATAAACAGAGCCACACACAAGTCAAGAGCAGTGTTACATTTAAATTGGAAAAGTCCAGGGGCGCCTGGATGGCTCAGTGGGCTGAGCATCTGACTTGATCCTGGCTGAGGTCATGAGCCCACAGTTCCTGGGACTGAGCCTCCTCAGGCTCCGCGCTGATAGCACAGAGCCTGCTTGCGATTCTCTCTCTGCCCCTCCCCTGCTGGTGCACCCTCTCTCCCATTTTCTCTCCCCTTCTATCAATCAATCAACCAGAAAACCTCCTTGGAATCCAGTTTGACACACGCACACAGATGCAGCTGCACACGTGCACAGACACGCCAGCCCGCCACCCCGGCCTGGCCCGAGGGGCACGCCGGTGCTCCCCGAGCGGGAGTGGCTGGCTGCGCCAGGCCGCGAGGCAGCCAAGAGGCTGCAGCTGTCAGCTTGCCAGGATTTAGACCACACGCACTTTTCCCAAGATGGCTCAGGCCAGACACAGCTGAGGGCCTCGCGCTCCACCAAAGCCCTACTGCAGACCTAGAAGCCTTCACGGGCACAAGGAAGACAAGACCCTACCCACACGCCTAGAGAACAAGAGCACGGGTTCCCAGCCTCCTCCTTGGCCTCCCCCACGGCCATGCCGAGCAGCTCCGGCCGGGAGCTCAAGACTCACACACAGCAAAGGGGCCTACCCTCCTCCCCACCCAGGGAACGGGAGGTAGAGGTGGCCAGGCGGGGATGGGCCCAAACAGGGGGACGCCCCAAGAGAGGCCAAAGAGGCCAGTCGGGGCGGCCTCGGCGCCCTCCCTGCCGCAGGTCAGGGCTGGCAGGTGAGACCGGGACATCAGTTCCGTGTGAATGTCAGGCACAGAGAGAGTCATCCCGCAGCACGAGCTGGGGCCTCCTCGGACTGAAAAGTCCCTGCTGCCTGTGGGGAATGGGGGCGTGGCCGCCCACCCAGGTCCCGTCGGCCCAACCCCGCTGCCGAGGCTGACGGGCACTCACAAGGGCTCCAAGCCCCGTGACCAGTGCCAGATCTCCGGACAGGCCGGGCACGAGGGGACTGACACAGGGCAGGGCCACGGGGAGCCTGTTACCTTCCTTCATGTTCGCAAACCGCTCCTTCAGCTGGTGATCCACCTCAGGACCAAAGGCAAAGTTATTCACAAATATAACACTGCAAAACAATAGTCCAGTTGAGTAAACACGAAGGCTCCGTCCGCGCACGTGCCCGGAGCTCCCCCAGCCCGGGGCGGGACAGGGCCGCTGGCCACTCGCGTGACCCCCAGGCTGCCCGCCTCCCTGGGAGAGGCTAGAAGGACGCTTGCTGGCTAAGAGGGTGGTCCCTGGGGCAGCGATGTCCCCTGGGGACAGAGGCGGTGAGGACACCGAGGCAGCAGGAAAGGACCCGCGGGGCGCATCACTTCTCTGTTCTCCTGTGTGCCCTGGCACCAGACGCCCCGGGGGCCCCAGTCTGGAGACGCCAAGCGGGTGGCAGGGGAGGCCACTGCCCCACACCGGGCCCGTGTGCCCCTGCACCGCCCCTCGCGCGCCCGGCTCTCGCCCCCGAGGGGCACTCTACGAGCAGTGCGCGGTGGCCCGTCGGAGCCTGCACCTAAACGGTCCGTGCTCGGTGGTTGTGTGGCCTCTGCCACCCACGTACGGGGCTGCAGGTGGAAGCGACACCGCAGCGAGCACCAGGCACGGCCGCCAGGACAGAGGACAGGGGTGGGGGTGGGGGGTTTCTTCTTCACTTGAATGACTTGAATGTGACAGGAGACAGAGAGGGCTGATGGCCGTCCGCTCGCTGCTTGATTTTAATCGTGATAGTTTGAAATCAAAAAGCCTGGAAACCTGAGGCGCCTGAGTAGCTCAGTCGGTTGAGGGTCCGACTTCGGCACAGGTCATGATCTCACATTTTGTGAGTTCAAGCCCCATCGGGCTGTGCTGACAGCTCTGTCCCCCTCTCTCTGCTCCTCCCTCACTTGCACTTTCCAAAAAAAAAAAAAAAATCTGGAAGGCGTCCGTGCGCCCCGTGACAGAAGGGCCCCGGAGGCCCTGGGCGGGGCGAGAGCAGACGCGGCACCTACGGTCACTGACACAAAGGCAGCCCGGCCCCCCCGCCCACTGCCGGGCAGAGACAGAGCCTCTGCCGACGGGGGACTTTGGGCTGGGACACAGGCGTCCTCGGGGGCTGAGGGACAGAGCCCCTGACAAAAGAGCCGGGCGTGATGGAAGGAGGGGCTCCGAAGGCAGCCGCCTTCTCATGCCTCAGAAACTGCCCGAAGCAGAGGTGGATGCCCTGACGATAAGTGGGTGCTGGGGAGAGGACACCCCTGCCAGGAAACAGAGCCACCTGGGGCACATCAGGGGAATGCCCTCCCGCCCCAAGGCCCGCTCCTGCTCTCCCACAGGACAAAGGGCACCGAAGCCCGGGGGGTGTGCACGGCCCTGAGCTCGCCCATCGCCAGGGCGACCAGATGGGAGCCCTTGGCCTGGATGCCGCTAGGCGGCGCTCGGCGAGGTGGGGCTCCTCCCCATGGAGAGCCCCCAGACCGCTAGCGACAGGGGTGCCTGTGGCGTCAGCATGAGGGTCTCAGGAAAGGAGGGAAGACCGGGCCGGCAGGGGAGAGCAGAGCGGACCCGACTCAGATGGGGACTTGTCACAGGAGTGCCACAAAGGGAGACGCTCCGGGAAGTACGGCCCGCAGCTCCCACCTGCCCCCGGCTCCGACGCTGCGGGTCCGGGCAGGAGGCCGTAAGCACGCCTGACAGAAAGGCAGAGAGGCCACACGGCCAGGTCCCCCAAACGGTGGCCGCCGTTGGCGAGGCTGACTTGTCCCGGGGAAGACCCGCAAGCCCAGGGCTAGGAGAAGGGCTGCAGACCACACGCGGTGCAGGCCGCCCCCCACCCTGGGGCCAGGGGACGGGCACGCGTGACCCTGGGCCCGGCTCCCCGCCCGCCTGCCCTGCTGCAGAAGGGAAGGTCGCGCCTACGGCCATGGACCCTCCCCCGGGGCGGCCGGGCCCTACCTCGTGTTGGCGATCCGCTCTCTCCACTCCTCCGAGAGGAAGTCGCCTCTTTCCAGCTGGAAGGAGAGAACAGGGGCGAGGCTGACTGGCGAGGCCGCACTGGGGGTCACGCCCCGCCCGCCCTGCCCTCGGGGAGAGGATGAGATGAGTGCGGTCACCGAGGTGGGGAGGACGAGAAACTGGGGTGGCGGCAGCTCCTGGGGCTTCGGGACCATACACGGTAGGTCACCGCACCGAGGCCCAGAGCGGGGGCCGGCCGTGCACATGGAGGCCCGGTGGGCCAGAGTGGTTCTGCAGCCACACCAGAGAGAGGACACGTCGCAAAGTCATACACTGCAGGTGGGGGGCAACTGCAGGGCACGGCCGCTCCTGTGCCCCCCCCGGCCAGGTGCTCAGGACGGGCCCCAGGGCACAGGTCGGCGAGGCGAGGGCAAGGCTTGCTCTCCCCGCTGCTCGGCTGGCAGACGGACATGGGGACTCAGGGCCCAGGTCTGCCCAACACACCCACACGTCCACAGCCGTGGCCTTCCTCCTGTCTGACTGCCCCCCCACTGCTCCTCCGTGCATGTGGGGTCTCAGCAGCGTGTTTCAGAAGAGCCAAATCGTGGAAACAACCCAAAATGTCTGTCAACGTGTCCACCGCGCACGAGCATGCCCACAGAGGACCGTGTCCACCGCGCATGCGCACGTCCCTCGGCCGCAAGCAGGAGCGAGGTGCCCGCACCCACCGCCCCGTGGACGGACCCCGAATGCACGACGCTCCGGGAGGGAACCGGACACGAGAGGCCACGTGGGGTGGGAGTCCACGTGCAGGACCGTCCAGAACAGGCTCGTCCACGGACGGGAGGGGCTCGTGGGGGATGGGAGCCGGGGGTGACGGCTGTCTCCCACACCCACACACATGCTGTGCGGTGACCAGGAACCCCCACCCTTCTTGCGAGGACAGCAGCCCAGTGGAACACGGGGCCTGCAGGCTCTCGGACCCTGAGCAGGGCCAGTCCCGAGAGCTGCTGCCCCAGCGTGAGGAGGCCGGGAGCTGGGGTAGCAGCCGCTGCACGTGAGAGGAGACCACCCGGCGTGGCACATGGCCGACGCGCTCTGGCAGCACATGGCGTGGGGATGGAGAGAGGGGCGGCCACCCTAACACGCTCTGGCACTGTGGGGGGCTGCCCACACCCCGGTCATCCTGTCTCTGGACGCCCTCCCCACCTGTGGAACCTTCTGAATCTGCACTCCTGAGGACAGCCCTGCTGGGCCTCACAAGGGACTCAAGCCCGAAGTGTTCACTGTCCTGTGCAGAACTGAGCCAGCACGACACACCTGACCCTTCCCGCCCCAGAGGCCGGCTCGCCAGGCTGGCCCTCGGCGGTGGCGTCTGGAACGGGACTCCGGGGCTCCCGCCACCCTCACCGGCCGGGTGCTCGTGTCCCAGAGCTATCTGCGCAGTCACGAGGTTCGCGCTGAGGACCTGCTCCCCTGCCTGGGGCCGGGGGTTTCCACCCGAGCCGGGCAGAGGGGCTGCTGACCGACCCCCGGCGGGAACCCGGGCGCTGGGTCTCTACGTCCCCCGGAGACCGCCCCTCACACGCAGTCACGTGTGGTTTTGGTGGGATCGAGCGTGTCCTGGGGGACACCCTGAGAGAGGATCCTGGAAGCCTGCGCCTGGTCCCCACTCCCCACGCCTCTGCGCACAGATCATTTTGCTTCCTTCCTCTGTATCAACCGTGGCCTTGGGGTTAGGAGCCCACCATCTGCAGAGCCCCGGGGGTCCTCCCTGCACACCCCACCCCTGAGGATGCTCCCGACACATCCCTGCCCCTGGAGGGGATTCTGGGAACTGACCAGGGTGCCTTCACATGCGTCCTGCCATGGCCAGATGACTGTCCTTGGAGGCCAGCTTACCGTCCATGGCACGTCTGCGGGGCTGCGGCTTCTCATAAGGAAGCAGCCCCAGGTCCTGCCTGCCCACCCCTTGCAGCACGGGCGGGCTGTGACCATCCGAGGACAGGGACGGAGGACAGTGGCCAGCTGAGTCGGCTGTGCTGCCTGGGTCGTCGCTCCGGAGTTAACAGAGATCAGAAAGGCACGCGTGGCCTTCCTGTGCCCCTGCCTGGGGGACCCCGAGACCTCCTTCCACAGAGAGACAGGAAGACATGGGAGGGCCCCAGGGCACACAGGTGCAGAGGGTTTCAGCCCCCATGACCACCTGTCCCCTCCTCTCCCGGAAACCGCTGGTCTGTGGTGGCCCTGCCCCACGCCTCCTCCTGGAGGACCACTCGCTCTCCGATCCGGGGAGAAGAGCTTGTTTCCGAGAACAAAGAGACTGGCTTGTCCTCACCCTGGAGTGGCTGGCCCTGTGTCCTCTGCCACTCCAGGTTCACGGGCCTGCCCAGGGGCAGCCACGCCCACAGACGCACGGTGCGGCCCACCAGAAGCACCAGGCTGACCTGACGTGGACAGGCCTGGAGGGGAGGCTGGTACCCAGAGGGTGGCCCTGCGCATGTCCTGGAGATGCACCGCCCCCAGTCCGCAAAGACGCTGGCACCTTCCCCACACGGTACTCCCACCAGGCCATGGCCACCCCGGGCACCAGGCCCACCGCCAGGCAGGTCTCACCATGAACAGCATGCCTGCTGGGTTATGGGGCCCCACGGAGCTGGGCAGAGAGGGGGACCCTGGGGTGAGACAGACACACAGACGGAAGCCAAGCAGGAGAGAGACGGGGGCTCTGGCAGGGGAGGCACATGGGGGGTCAGAGGGCCCTGGGAACCGCTGGGCCACAGGGCGGAGGGCCCAGCCTAGCACGGTGAACCCCAGCTGGGCGGCACCTTCGCGGCAGCCGCACAGGGATCCTTGGCCTGGAGAGGCGTGAGCACTATTTTTAGACTCCTGTTGGCTTGTTTCCTCTTCAGTCCTTAAGTAACAGAAGCAGGGCCCCGTCTGCCAGCCAGGACGCCTGGTCAAAGCCACAGACAGCTGGCCGGCCTCCCCAGACCCGGCACCCAAGTTCCCGCCGGATCTGGGCGCCCACGGTCAGCAGATTCACCTCGCCCCGCTGAGCAGTCAAGGCCATGCCCAAGCATCCTTCTAGCCAAATTCTAGCCCCCGCCCCGTCGCTGGGGCCTCGCTGACAAGCACCAGGCAATGAGAGCCCCCCCCACTCCCCGCGGACCTCTGATGCGCCGCCGACCCTGGATGGGCGGGGGGGGGGAGGGGGGGCGCGGGAGGGGGGAGCGGAGGCCCGCCTGGGGGGTGCAGCGCCCCCAGCCTCACCCCTGCCTCTTGCTCCAGCTATCAGGAACCCACCAGATGCTAGAACCAGGCTCTGAACGGGGTGCTGGAGGCTGTGCCGGGACCAACACAAGCCGCTTCAGGGAAGTCCCGAACTTTCACACCACGGGCTACTGCTGTCTGGCTGTCACCAGAAACAGGGAGTGCCTGAAAACGTGCAAACCTGGGGCCCCTGCTAGCTCAGCTGAATGAGCGCTTGAGTCTCGGTTTTGGCTCAGGTCATGATCCCAGGGTTGTGGGATGGAGCCCCGTGTCAGGCTCCACGCTGAGCTTGAAGCCTGCATAAGATGCTCTCTCCCTCTGCCCCTCTCCCCTCTCCCCTGTTCATGCTCTAAGCGAAATCTTTAAAAAATAAAAATAAAGCAAAATTTGATAGCCTGCATTTTAGGAAGTCACGAAGTCTTAAGGAAAGAGTAAGCCATTTAGGAACACAGCCAGCACGATAGCAGACACAGGGACCGAGTGGGAAGAAGCTTCCTGGGAACAAACCAACCGGATGGGCCGTGGACTGGGCTCTGACAGCAGACGCCGGGAGCCTCAGACGCGGGGGCACCGGAGAAAGGCTGGACCACTCGCCTTTCATGGAGTGCAGAGAATTCTTGAAGAAATCCCTCCAGGAGATAGGATAGGCAAGTCCTGGCCCAAAAGAAGCAGAGGGGGTATCTCCCAGCTAGGAGGCCGGCCTCACCCTGACACCAGAACCGAGGACGTCCCCCGAGAAGGAAAAGGGGCTGGGATCTACCCCTCAAGGACACAGGAGCGTCCTGGGAACCTGAAAGCCCGTGGAAGCGACCCTGTGCCACAACCGAGTGGGACCCGTGGCAGGAGGGCTGGCTCAGCGTCCGTGCTCACCACCTCGATGGGCCAAAGAAAGGTCACAGACTTACGCCAACACATGCACGAAGGGCACTGAGCAAACCCAACACCCCCCGTGGAGAGGTGCTCAGCAAAATAAGGCACAGGGGACTGCGTCAACTCGGTAACGGGCACCCACAGAACACCTGCAGCGCACTTGGTCTTCATGGCGAGGAGCCCAAAGCCTCCCGGCACGGTCAGGACCAGGGCGCGGGGCCCCTCGCTGCTGACAGCGTCCGGCACTGCCCACCGCCCTGCTGGCGCGCACGGCAAGACAAGACACGTAAAGGACGCGGACCAAGGAGGAAGGCGTAAAACTGCCTTTGTTCACAGATGACCAGATCGAAAGAATCCAGAAAACAAACCAACGAACCAACCCAGAACTAACGAGCGCTTTTGGCAACAGTCAGATCTGTGCGTGCCACCGCGAGGGTCAGCTGCTCTATCAGCCGGCGACGCGCCAGACAGGACCTTCCCGCGAGCGCCAGGACAGACAGACGCCGCGCAGCCATGCCGGAGCGTGCACAAGGCCGCCACGGGGCTCGGAACAAGACCCTGGTGAACAGAGGCAACCAATAACTCTGCAGCCTGACGGAGAGTTCCCGGGTGAGGCCAGGAAGGTTCCACAGTGTCGAGGCGCCAGCTCTTCTCGACCTGCAGATGCAGACGCCCCCAACCCCGCCCCTGCGCCCAGCGCTCTGTGACGGACGCCCGCAGACGGCCTCCCGAGTCTATCTGGACAAGCGCAGCACAAGAACCGAGTCAGAAGACGGGCGGACACTGCCCGAGCCAAGACCCGCTACAGAGCCACGGGAACGCAGACAGCGTGGGCTGCTGAGGGAGACGGACAGCAGGACGGCCCAGGAACTCGCACAGGCAGAGCGGCCGGGCGGGGGCGGACTGCAGCGAGGCGGCCCAGGGAAGGACCTGGGTGCCGGCCTCACCCCTCACAGCTCCGCACGTCAAATGCAGAACACGGAGGCCCCAGAACGTACCGAGGAACAAGCGTGGGTGACCTTGGGTTTGGCAGCGGCTTTCACACGCTGGAGCGGAGGCATGACCCATGAAAGCAGCAGCTGCCGGGCTGTCCTGAGGAGGCAGTGGCCTCCCTCCCTACATGCCCCCCTCCCCACCCCCCACAGCCCAGCAGACCTCAGCCTGTCCTCACGTGACCCATCCCAGGTCCCTAACGTGAGCAGAGATGTTGGGTCCGGCTCAAAGTTCACATGCCCATGATGGCTCGCTCGGGACTGGTGACTACGGAGAGGGGAGCAAGGGAGCACGTGCAAGAAATCACCGGAAGGGAGGAGCCCCAGGGCCCGCCATGGAACCTAGTGGAACCTCAGCAATCTGGGCCTCAGCCTCTGGGTTCGTGCAGCTGACAACCTGACATGAGAGAGGGAGTCACCGATGCGGGTTGGCGCCCCCCCTCCCCGGCCCGCAATGTCCCCGAAGCGGCCCCTCAAGGGGAGACTGCACGGCAGCACGGTGTCCATGGCAACAGAGGGCACGGGACGGGTCGTGGGCCTGGACACACACCGGGGGCCTTGAACCCTGGCCAAGGAACCCGGGCGTGGAAAGGCTGGGCCGAGGGGTGGCAGCCAGGAGAGCCGGGGGCGCACGCCGCCCCAAAGCCTCGCCTCACCAGGAGGAACTTTCGGGTGAGGAGGAAGTGCCACAGAGCTGCCAGTGGCTGAGGGCGAGGGGTGACAGCCAAGAGGCTCCCGGGACCCTGCCCGGCGCCTGGAGACACGCGTGGGCCGCTGCTGGGCTGAGAGCGGGGAGAGGGAAGAGCCCCTCTGCTCCCAGCGCGCGTAGGAGGCCAGAAAGGGCGGAAGAGGCCAGAAGGGAGGAGGCGCTCGCCTGAAGACCCGCGCTCCACGCAGGGCAAGGACGGGCAGGGAGGGCGTCCCCGTGAGGGAAGCAGGACGGCGGGTCAGGGGAGGAGGCGGCACAGAGACGGAGCTGGGGTGTTAGCCGCGGGGCATGGAGCGATGGCACTCACTGTGTATTCTGCATGCTTTTTTCCATACCATTTCATCCACTTCCTGAACTCTCGGTCCATGGTCTGCAAGGGAACGGTCACAGCCGTCAGCAGCTCCCCGCAGCCCCTTCCCACCCCATGCCAGGAGCTGGGGCCGCCCGGGGACAAGCCCTCAACACAACCCCCTCGACGCGCAGCCGCAGCACAGACTGGGCCCTGCAGGGTCCGGACCACACACTCTAAAGGGGTTTCCGGAGATGCAGGCACTGCCCCATCCCATTGGCCCCTCCCCAGGCAGAGGCCTCTGGAGGGCACGGGCCCTCCCTCGGGGAAGCGCCCAGGGCTCAGCCCAGATGCCCAGACGCCCAGCTCGTTCTGTCCTTCCCTGTCTATGCCCCACAGGTCATGGCAAACGAGGGCTGGACCCCACGCCCCGCTCCAGGGCCACTCACCTCCGCGTACTTGGCTGGGATGTCAGCTTTCTCCACGCCATAGTGATGCTTGCAGCTGGTGGCCGCAGCGACCTGCAGGACGACCTGGCCCACTCCTTGGGGGGCGGGGGGGGGGAGGGGAAGAGAGAGCGAGATGCTGTCACAGACACAGTCCCTGGAACAGAGGCACGACCCACCCATGGTGCTGGTCACGGGGGAGTTAACAGGCAGAGGCCACACGCTCTCCCAGGTCACTGAGGACATTCCAGGGATCCAGACCACAGCCTCACACACACGACGCTCCACGGCTGCCGCGTCAGGACTCTGTCCTCCGTCTACAAGACCTAGGTGGCATCGACTGTTCGGACACCGCCCCCGGAGACGTGGGAGCACCTCCCAAGGCTCCCACCGCCTGACCCCACCCCCGTCAGCACCACAGCCCGGCGCCGTGATCACGCGGAGGGCACCCGCCAGCAGGGCAGCGGCCGGGCTTCGACATGGGGTCACGGGGAGAAGGCCCCGCGCACCAGGCAGGGTCTCCGGGCCGCTACTCCGACAAGCAGGCTGCCCACACCGCAGGCCGGGGCATCCAGAGCACAGGCGGCCGATGCGGGTACTCTGGCACCAAAAGGCCTCTTCAACAACCTCTCCTCTTCTTTGGGGCAGTTTTGCATTTCAAATAACATGCTGGGAGCCCTTTGAGTTTCCATTTTGAATAGAATATATTAAAAAATACAAAACAAGCATGCTGAAACGCCTGCACCAGGCTGGCTCAGTCAGTGGAGCATGCAACTCTTGATCACTGGGTTGTGAGTTCAAGCCCCACGCTGGGCACAGAGATTAAAAAATGAAAAGTTCTCAAAAAAAAAATTAAAAAAACTGCACTACTTAGAAACAAGGGTAAAGGCCAGGGCGCATGGCGAGCGGTCGGGGGACGGGGAAGGCGGGCGTTGTGTGGGGCGCACGTTCTTCTAAACTCTCAGGCCTCTCCGTGCACAGACTGAGTCACACGGCACTTTTCGTAACTGCTTCTGAAGCACGTGGCGTTCTTATCCCAACATAACTGGATTGTGTGTTTGAAAGGCCTCAAACCAATGACATTTAAAAAGCCGTCCTCACCGGCACCCTGGACCCTTTCCCCAGCACCTCGGCCAGCTTGGGACGGGCCTTTCGAGTCTGCAGCACAAGGCTGTCAACTCAAAACAGGTCCCGTGCCAGTGGCAGAGTCACCCGGGGAGGGCTGGGCTCGGGGCTCCATTCCCAGGACCGTCCTCCAGGAATCAGGCAACCCCGCCCCACCCCCCCACTCCCCCCAATGCCCGCTAGGCTCCGCCCACAGGGCGAACGTGGGGGGTGGGGGGGAGGAGAGGGGCCAGCCCACAGTGGCCACCGGGTCCCCTCTGAGCCGACAGGGGGAGCACACGCCAGGCACAGGAGCGAGTCCCACCGCCGGGAGAGGCCCCTGGGTGCACGAAGGGGCACAGGCTGGCTGTGGGCGGCGGGGCTGGGGATCGAGGCACCCGCCGGCCCTCGGGGGCCGCCCGCGCTCACCGCTGCCCAGGTCCACAAACAGGTCGTCCTCGGTCATCTTGATCTCGTCGATCATCTGTGCGACCAGGTCGAACGAGGTCTCCCCGTACACCTCCGGGGAGAAGGGCTCGTAGTTGTTGAGCTTCTCGGGGTCCGTCACCGAGTGGTTATACACCTGCTGCAGGATGTGCCGCAGGAGCCCATTGGACGGCCGGGTGTTCAGTTTCATGGGCTGCGTGGTCCCCTTCCACTAGGACGTCAGAGGAAGCACGTCACACAAGTGGCCGTTCCCCAGCGCCACGGACTCCGCCCTGTGTGCCACAGCCCTCACCGGACCCCCGCAGGTCGTCAGTGGGGTGGGCTCTGCAGCCCTGGCCTCAGACTGCTTCCTCACCTGAGAGCCTGTCTGGGCAAAGAAATGGCTCAAGAGCCACGAAAAGAGCCGGTGGCTTGTGGGCCCTTATTAGGGCCCCACGGCCATGACTTCTGCCTCAGGGATCAGACCTGGGCCTGCACCCCGTTCAGCTCGCGCTGGCCCAAAGGGAGAGTTGGTCCTCTGCCCCCTCACCGTCCCCCATTTCCCACCTTCAGCCACCTTCAGCCGCCTTCAGCCACCTGCAGCTGTGACCGGGGCACTGACTGTCCCCAAAGACCTTCCCAGCTTGGGGAGCAGGGCAGCGTGGGGCCAGGCCATGACTGTGCAGGGGACTAGAGACCACACGGTCTGGCCCAAACCTCAGGCCCCGCCTCCCGCCCAGGCCAAAACTGAGGCGGGGGGGGGGGGGGTGGAGGTGTCACACAGCTGACCCTCGACGAGCCTCAGTCCCTTGCACAGGAGGCCCAAGGCCTGACCACCCTCGCCCGACCCAGCACCCCCGCCCCCGCCATTCCTAACGGGGACCGACGCCCGCTCCAGGCTCCGGTGCCACAGGGCCCGTCAGCCCACGCAGCCTCCCCGCCAGCAAGGCTCCTGCTGGAGAGGCTCCCCCACACCAAGGAGGCTGTCTGGGCAGCAGAACATCCCCGGAAATGGGAGCAACCCGCTCTTTGGAACTGCTTTCACGGCCTGGCCTGGCCCAGCTCTCTGCTCTTTGCAAGGCGAGGCCTCTCAAAGCCCCAGCAGCAGCTCAGGGAGGCGAGGACAGAGCCCCAGGCCTCTCCACAATCAGAATGTCCCAGAAAGACAGGGAAACGCTCACAACACTGCTGGTGGAGGGGCAGAAGCAGCCCAGGAAGCCCCTAGGCGTGCCCGCCTGGCATGGCCCGTGGAGACGGGGCAGCAGCGGGAAGGTGCGCGTGCGAGCCTGGGGGCGACCGCTCGGCATGCAGGGCCCGAGGACCTGAGGACGCTCCCCACCCCCAGCAGCAGCTCTCCAGCCCTGCGCGCACATGTGAGTTCTCAAGGAACCCTCCACTGCAGGCGGCCTGCAGGGTTCTGGAAGGCAGAAAACGCACAGGCCCCGGGTGGGGAGCGGGCTCCGGGCGGGCAGAGGCCACCTACCAGCTGGTGGATGCTGTCGATGGCGCGGTTGTACTTGTCACAGAGCCTCTGCATGCTTTCGAAGCTGAAAGGCGAGGGGATGGCGCCGGTCACTACGGAGGTCAGAACAAGCCGAGGGGGCCCGGCCAGCCTCTGGGGAGGGACGGCCCCTGGTGGGCAGGCGGCGGTCACGGGGCACCCAGGAGAGCCGCATGTGGGGAACAGGCAGAGCCAAGACTCTGGGGCCGAGGCGGTCTTTGGTACATGCCGCGTGCTCGGGGCGGCCTGCAGAGGCCACGGCTCGCAGGTCAAACCCAAGGTCAAAGGCGTGCCCAGCAGGTGTTGGTTGAGAAGAATGGAGGCGGGCCAGGCCACCGTTGCTCCTCAGCGGCTCCCACAGCGTGTCCCAGGGCCTCACAGGGTCTCCCTCCCCTGGCCGGAGACAGCCTCTGTCTCAGCCCTAACCTGATGGGTCGGGGACACCCAGCGGCAGCAGGGCCCCCCGGCCCTCCTCTGCAGAAAGTTTCCACACTTTCAAAAACGTAGGGAGCTCGTGTCAGATGCCTAAGGACAGCCTGCTTGGGAGTTCTCCAGTGAGACTACAGTCTCCTAAACCCCACTGTTTTTACATCAAGTATGACTTTTAATGAAATTCTCTAACCCAGGAGCCTCGCCCCCACCCTCCAGGGCTGACCCTGCCTCCGGGGGACACTGCCTGACATCCCCGGACACTCTGGGGCACTTTGGTATCAGCAGAGTGGCGCCGGGGATGCTGCTCAGACTGTAACCGGACCCGGACGCAGCACAGAGGGGACATGCTCCATGTGCCTGCCCAAATGGGAGGGGGGAGTCACGGGTGGGGAGGGCCCTTCCTACAACACCCACAAACGCACACAGCAGCAAGGAGGTCTCCCCGCCGAGCAGGACACCAGGAACCGGGAGAGGCCCCTCCACACCCGGGACACGGGAAGCAATGACCATGCCGTGTGCACCCCAAGCTGCCTGCCCCACGCCCCCCTGCATCTTCACGGCCGCCCGCCCCTCACCCGCAGCCCTAGATTTAGCCCAAGAGCTCCTGCACCTTCCCTTTACAACAGAAGTAAAGGAATTCAACTCAGGGGCTCCCCTCTAGGGCAAGTTCAAGGTTCCAGCCCCAGGGCAAATCAAGGTCCCCAGAAAGGCAGGCCCGTAGAGAAGAGGCTTAAACGACCCTCACAAAGGACAGTGACACAACTGCAGGGCCAACGCAGCGCAGTCGGGGACCCAACAGGAGAAATGGGCTCTGCCGCACTTCCAGAGGTGCGAGCCACCGAGTTCAGCCTCCGAGTGACCTTCGTCACCCTGAATTTGCAAACTGAAAGATTCAAGACTTCTAGCTCCTGCTTCCTCACGAAGCCCTCGGAAGAGCAGGACTGTGCAATTTTGTCATTTCAGGCCCTCGTGTAGCTCCTCACCCTCAGCAGCTACCATCCACACGAGTCCCGACTGCCCCCAGGGGCCTACGTCCAGAGCCACGCCACCAGGGCGGGCCGGCCCTGCCATCAACTTGCTTGCTGGAACGAGGGCCTCCCGCCATGATGCTGACTCTGCGGCCACGCAGACCCTCGGCCGGACGCCCCATGCTGGCCCCGTGTCCCCTCCCCGTGTCCCCTCCCTGTCTCTCCTAAGCCACCTGAACACGGAAAAGAAAACATCTTATAAGCAAATCACCCTTCAAAACTCTGGCCAGACCCAGAGCCATCGACTCGTTTTTAATGGTGTGCTTCGCTGGCCAAGTGACTACTGTTCAAGGGTCAGCGCCCATCCGCACCCTCGCCCTGGGATCGGGAGGGGTGCACCCCAGTCCTCGGCTGGGTGCCAGCTGCCAGAGGCAGGCACTGCCGGGGCCCAGGGCCTGAGGGCGCGGGACAAGAGCACAGGCAGCACGGCCCCCTTCCTTCCTTCTCAAATGCTGGGCGGGTCAGGGGATGGGGCGGGGCCAAGGCTAGCTCAGGCCAGAAGCCCCTCAAACGCAAGAGTGAGGCCAGGTCACACACAGCTGGGTGCCGGGCCCTGCGAGGGGCTTCGGGGCTCCTCTGGGCCAAGCTATTGTGCCCGCAGATGGCACTGTCCTCTGGGCCGCCTGCGGGCTGGGTTTCAAGCCTGCCCAGAGCTAAAATGGCAGGAGCGTGAAGAAGAGAAACCAACAACTCCAGGCAGGCATTCCAGGGCCGGCCTCGCCCTTCCCCACCCACAGGACTCTCCTAGAAGCTGCTAGAAGCTGCCGGAGGGCAAATCCCAGAGGCCCTGCCCAGAGCGAGCCAGTGCCAGGGCCCAGGCTCGGCTCCCAGGCGGGGCAGGGGTGGGGGGCTCACCTTTTGGTGTCGTAGTCGATTAAAACGTAGTTCTCCATGGCGAGCTTGAGGTCCGGGATCTCCTCGCAGACCCACCTGGCGTGGCGCAGACACAGCGGAGGGCCGGTTACTAATGCTCAAGTTTCCACTCGTAACAGAGTCTCAAACACAGTTTACTCCCCAGGACCGAACACAAACGAATCCTCATGACCCAGCTCAAAATGTGCAGGAGAGAAGGGAGGCAGGACGTCAACAAGCCGTGGGAAGCGGAGCCCGAAGCTGGGGCCTGTCGGCCGGTTCAGTCGATGCCGCTCCTAGGGGCTCAGCGGGCCCGCGCGGGCGGGGCCCCGGGGTCTACCCGCCAAGCAGAGGGCTCCAAGAGCGGCCACTGGGCTGGGGAGGAGAGGCAACTGCTTTTTAAAGTTTATTTATTTTGAGAGACAGTGAGTGAGGTAGGGGTGGCGTGGGGGGGGGGGGGGGCGGAGAGTCAGACTGAGCCACCCAGAGCACCCTAAAGGCAACTCTTATTTCACAAGCTGACGAGGGGGCTTCTTCAGCAAACAGGGTAACAGGAGACCCAGAGATGGAGGGGAGCTTCCGGATTAAAGAGACACAGAAACACACCACCGAATCCTAAGGCAGATCCCTTACTGAACCGTGATGCGATCTTGACAGAGTCACAGAGGGGTCCCTGCAGGGGCTCTGAGACACCGTGGGGGGGGTGAAACGAGCAAATTCCTGGAGACACACAACTAACCAAGACCTGACGCGTTTAAGAACAAGTGATGCAGGGGCGCCTGGGGGGCTCAGTCGGTTAAGCCTCCGGCTTCGGCTCAGGTCAGATCTCACGTTCGTGGGTTCGAGCCCCGCGTCAGGCTCTGTGCTGACAGCTAGCTCAGAGCCTGGAGCTGCTTCCGGTTCTGTGACTCCTTCTCTCTCTGCCCCTCCCCCTCTCATGCTTTGTCTCTCTCTCTCTCTCTCTCTCTGTATCAAAAATAAATAAAACATTAAAAAAAATTTTTTTAAAGAATAAGTGACGCTAACGGCCTGGCATCACCCCGAGCCGCAGAGGTGGACAGAGCCAGAGAGGGACAGAGCCTGGTAAAGCAAACTCCGTGTGAAAAAGGAAACCCACCGGCCAATTTCCCTCACTAACGCAGACACAAAAACCCTCTATGAACACTGAATACCGGCCAAAGAGACACCAAGCTGTCTCAGCGGGTGGTTTGGAGCCTGCTTGGGATTCTCCCCCTCCCCCTGCCCCTCCCTCCCTCCCTCTCCCCCTTACTCTGCCCCTCCTCCCAAAAGAACACGGAAATCATCTCAACAGACTCAGACAACCCAGAGACAGACAACACACAATCCCCAAGCACACAACACCCCGGGAAGCAAATGGAGAATCAAGGCGTGGAGCGAGGGCTGCTGGCAAGCCTGGGGGCGGGGTCTCCTGGAGGAGGGCCGCCACCCCACCCAGTCCCCCTGCTGTCAAGCGACACCTCCTCACCCGAAGGGGAAGCAGCTGCTGAGTCCCATTAGCAGTTTCCTTCATGGTGCCCCTCAGCCCCCCAAACACAGGCTCTCACACTCACACTCTCTCCCACACACTCACACACACACTCTCGCATGCACTCACACACTCACTCTCACACTCTCACGCTCACACACATTCTCACATGCACACTCACACTCTCTCACACACTCACTGTCACATGCACACACACATTCTCACACTCTCTCACACACACACACTCTCACACAGCGGCACTCCCACCCCAGACCTCCAGGCCTGTCCCCACAAGACCCCGTCAACCTCGGGGTCCCGCCTCCGAGCGTCAGCCCCCCAGTGCTCCCTCAGACCCGAGGAGCACCGCCTCATGCAAAGTCCGTTCGGCAGCACGTGGGTCACGTCAGCGACGCGAGGGCACAGGAAGGTGTGCAAGTGGAGACCTCCCGAAGGCAGGCATGGGTGAAGGGCGCTTCCCTTCAACGCTCCATGCAGACCCGGCCAGCACCACGGCAGGCGCATTAAACAAACAGCACAAAGACCCGAAAACCAACAACAAAATGTCTCTCTTCACAGGCACACAATTTAATACACAGGCTAACCTAAGGAATTGACACAGGAGCTTCTGGAACTCAGGTGGATTGACCAAGGTCACAAGACATGGGGTCACTGGGCAAAAATGAACTATATTTGCATATATCAGCAACAAAGGATTTTGAACCCAATTTTTTAATGCCACTTAAAATAGCAGTAAAATCTAAATACCTAGGAATAATTGCTTTTTTAACGTTTACTTAATCATTTTGAGAGAGGGTGAGCTCATGAGCAGGGAAGGGGCAGAGAGGCAGGGAGGGAATGTCTCATGCAGGCTCCCAGCTGCCAGCACAGAGCCCAATGTGGGGCTCGAACTCGCAACCCTGAGATCAGGACCTGAGCCAAAATCAAGAGTCAGCCACTTAACCGACTGAACCACCCAGGCGCTGCCCTAGCAATAATTTTAATGAAAGATCTGTGAGACATCTACACGAAAACCTAGCAACCAATGAGGAGCAAAATTAAAGACGAAAGAAAGGGAAACTGCTCACAGAAGACTCAACGTTGTTAAAATGGCCCTTCCCCCCAAGCTGAACCGCCAACTCAAAGCAGCTCCTGCCGCAAGTGCAGTAGGCTTGGGGGAGGCAGACAACCCGGCTGGAAAACTGACATACGGGGGGGGGGGGGGCGCCCCCTGGGCGGCTCGGACAGTTACGTGACTTCGGCTCAGCTCCCGATCTCACGGTTCGTGGGTTCGAGCCCCGCATGGGGCTCTGTGCTGACAGCTCAGAGCCTGGAGCTGCTTCCAATTCTGTGTCTCCCTCTCTCTCTCTCTCTGCACCTCCCCCTCTCATGTTCTCTCTCTCTCTCTCAAAAATAAACGTTGAAAAAAAGAAATGCAAACAAGGTGGAATGACCGAAGAAATACTTTAAAAGAAGAAAAAGAGAGACATTACTCTATCCACTTTCAACACTTACTCTACAGCTAAAGTACCAAGGTTTTCTTTAACCAAAGGCTACAGATATGGGTCAGCGAAACCGAACCAAGTCTAGGAATAAACCAACTCGTACACTGTCAACTGACTTTTGCCATGGTGACACGGGTACTCCACAGAGAGAGGACAGTGTATTGACAAATGGTGCTGGAGCCAGGAACAGCCACGTGCAAAGCCCTTCAACGCACATGCTGCACCACGTGTGAAGATGGATGAAAAGCTTTAAAAAGAAAACCTGAACCATAACACTTCTAGAAAACATACAAGAAAGCCCTTTTGAGTTCAAGGGCAAATATTTAGGCAATATTTAGGCAAATATTTCTTACGAGGCAGAAAACACAAATTATAAAAGAAAAAGGTGAACAAGTTGAACTTTTATTAAAAATTAAAGGCGCGCCTGGGTGGCTCAGTCGGTTAAGCCTCCGGCTTCGGCTCAGGTCAGATCTCACGTTCGTGGGTTCGAGCCCCGCGTCGGGCTCTGTGCTGACGGCTAGCTCAGAGCCTGGAGCTGCTTCCAGTTCTGGGTCTCCTTCTCTCTCTGCCCCTCCCCCTCTCATGCTCTGTCTCTCTCTGTATCAAAAATAAATAAAACATTAAAAAAAAATTAAAAAATTAAGCTACCTGCTCTTCAAAAGACACCGGGAGCAACGTGCAGAGACGCGCCACAGGCTGGAGGAAAACATGTGCAAAACACAAACCAGACACCAGAGTGGTACCGAGAACACATAAAGAATCCTCAAAATCAGAGGCGCCCGGGGGCTCAGTCAGTCAGGCGTCCGACTTCGGCTCAGATCACGATCTCAGCTCGTGGGTTCGAGCCCCGCATCGGGCTCTGTGCTGACAGCTCAGAGCCTGGAGCTGCTTCGGATTCTGTGTTCTCTCTCTCTCTGCCCCTCCCCCACTCACACTTGGTCTCTGTCTCAAAAATAAGCAAACATTAAAGATTTAAAAAAAAATACAATTCGATAGTGAGAAAACAGATCAGTTCTTAAAAACAAGCAAAAGATGATAAACATCATTAGTTATTAGGAAAATGCAAATTAAAACCACAAGGGGCGCCTGGGGGGCTCAGTCGGTTAGGCGTCCAACTCTTGGTTTCAGCTCAGGTCGTGATCACACGTTTCATGTGTTCAAGCCCCGAGTCGGGCTCTGTGCTGACAGCATGCAGCCTGCTTGGGACTCTCTCTCTCCCTCGCTCTCTGCCCCTCCTCCGTCTGAGCTCCTGCTCTCTAAATAAATAAATCAACAAACATTAACCACACACACACACGCACACGCACACGCACACGCACAATGAGATACCACCACACGGCTCGAGTCAGAGACGGCAAAGCCCGACCGCGTCCCCACCACGGGCCGGTGCGCCGGGGAGCCCCGTGGAGGTCCCCCAGCTGGCAGCCGGTGCACAGCAGGCCGTCCCTTCGGAAAGCACCTCGGCAGTTCCTCGTCAAGTAAGCGGTCATAAAAGCCAGTAACCCCACTCCTGGGTATTTACGCAAAAGAAACAAAGAAACGTCCACACAAAAGCCCCACGTGGGCGTCCACAATAGATTTTTTATCATCACCGGAGGGGAACGCGACCAAACGCGCCATCACGCGGTGAACGGATGAGCACACCAGAGCCTGTCCCACGGCGGAACACGCCTCAGCAACGAGGAGGAAAACGACACCCACACAACACTGCCAAAACCACGTGCTGAGAGGGGCCAGAAACAAACAGCAGCCCTGCGGAGCGAGTCCACGTGTGCAAAATTCCAGAACACGCGCAGGAGCCTGCGGAGGAAGAACGCACTGGGCAGCGGCCTGGGGGCAGCGGTGGGGGCCCCGCGGGGCAGAGGGCAGGAGGGGCCTGCGCGCACACGCCCCCGCCTGTCGGAACGCGCACCTTCCCTGTGTGGGTTCCCCTTCCGCCCCTAGGCCTCAAGTTTCTTTAATTCTCCCACTCTTTTCTTAAACGTTTACTTATTCTTGAGAGAATACGAGTGGAGGAGGGGCAGACAGAGAGGGGACGGAGGATCAGAGGTGGGCTGTGCTGACAACAGCAAGCCCAACCCTGGGCTCGAACTCACGAACCGAGAGATCATGCCTGGAGCCAAAGTCTGACACTCACCGGACTGAGCCCCCCAGGCGCCCCTACAACTACGGGAAAGACTAAAGTCGGTGGAGGTACAGACGACACTTAAGTGGCGATGAGCCGGCCACGGTCAGGCTGGATGACGCGTGCCCGGCTACAGGACACTGTCTACCATCGTACCTGCCGGAAACTGGCTGCTGCACAAAGTAAGGAAAAGGACAAGGTGAGGTGCCTGACCGTCTTGCCGGTGGGCAGATGGGTCCGTGGGGACAGAAAAGAAGGGGAAGCCGTTTTGGGACCTGGAACGCGCGGCTCAGGCCTGCAGAGCGGCCCCGGGGAGCGCGGACGGAGGGCCGGCTCTGAGCACCGGCTCCGCACAGGAGGGACGCCTCCCAGGCCCCGACTCAGAGGCGGCCCGGAGCCACGACGCTCCCGCGCCCTGACCGGCAGCCCTCCCTCAAAACAACATGAATCAAACGGGGCCAACCAGTCAGCGCTGCTGGCGCGTCCGGGCCGCCCCACAGGCGCACACAGGTTGTTTCACCCAAAATCACACACGCTCTTCCCCAGAGGCCCGGCCCGGCCCCGGGAGCAAACCTAACGGGCGCGGGCAGCGGGGCACCTGGGGCCCCGCCAGCAGCCGAGGCAGGCTCCTGTGGCCGTCAGGGCTGTGGCCCGCGGGTGGCTACGTGCTTCGGGACCCTGAGGAACACCACGGCGAGACGGACCAAAGCCGCGCACAAACAGCAGCGACCAGGCCCTGGGGGCTCAGAGAAGAGTGGGGTTTGTGACCGTGGAGCACGGAGAGCAAGAAGCGGCTCAGCCCCTGCGGACCCCAGGCCAGCACGGGCAGAAAGCCCACCAGAAACAGAACCAGGCGGCCTCCTCGGTCCTGTCAAGGTCGCCAGCCTACTGGCCCAGGAAGGCCCAGGGCTGTTCTCTGCACACTCTCGGGACAGCCCAGCAAAAGGCCATCCCGGGTACTGAGGGGAAGACCAGCCACGGAAAAGTGGGGTCAGCACCAAATCCAGGAGGGAGGAGAGGGGGTGAGGGGGTGAGGGGAGAGCCCCTCGAGGACCCTGCCGACTCAGCATTTCCCTCCCCCTCCACAGGAAGGTGCCAAGTTTCAGAGATCTGTTTGGGGCCACACACGGATGACCAAGCGGTCACCTGCTTCCCAAGGCTCCTGGAGATGCTCCGGGAGGAGCCACGAGGGCAAAGCGGGCGGCCTGCATGGGGGAAGGCGGCGCACTCACCGGATGGTCTCGATGATCTCGTGAGCAGCATCATGGTGTTTGTCCTGAAAGACAAAGCGACAGGTTTTACACCCTCTGGTGGCTCAGGGCGTGGGGACCAGGCAGGGCAGCCCTGGGCAGCCCACGACCTCAGGCCTCGCGGAAAGCAGGACCAGATGCGCCGAGTGGCCTCCCTCTGGCCCTGTGCTCCTCCGACCCGAGCACAGCCCCGCTGCAGTGCAGAGCAGCAGGGACCGCGGGCAGGTCCCAGAGCAGAGCCTCCCTGTCCCGCGCTCAGCGAGGACCCAAACAACCCAAGGACCTCGCGTCCCTGGGGACGGCGCCCTCCCACATCTGTGGCCCGAGCTGGACCTTCCGTGCTCCCTCCCTGGTGGGCAGTGGGGGAGGGGCCTGGGGGCCTTCTCTCCCCACCCCGCCCCCTGCCTCTGCTGACTCCTCACCCACACCTCCATGTGCTCCGGCAGCCTGGAAACCGCAGGCCTGGCTGTGAGTTACCGAACCTCTCCGGGCCTCTGTTTCCCCATCGGTAAGATGGGGACGCACCGGGACCACAACCACGGGGAAGCTCACATGGCGGTCCTCTCGCCAGAACGCACCCCCCTCCTGACCCCACAGTTCATCATGCCGGGTGCCCACAGTGCCCGCCTCACTGCCGCTCCCTCCAGGCCTGCCGCGGGCTCTGGGCAGCCCACGACCTCAGGCCTCGCGGAAAGCAGGACCAGATGCGCCGAGTGGCCTCCCTCTGGCCCTGTGCTCCTCCGACCCGAGCACAGCCCCGCTGCAGCGCAGAGCAGCAGGGACCGCGGGCAGGTCCCAGAGCAGAGCCTCCCTGTCCCGCGCTCAGCGAGGACCCAAACAACCCAAGGACCTCGCGTCCCTGGGGACGGCGCCCTCCCAGAGCGGAGCTGGCCGGCTCCGCGTACACGGCCTCGCGGCTCTTCGGTACTTTCAGGGTGTGCGACCCATGTGCAATTCCAGAACATTCTCGTCACCCCAAACAGGTACCCCGTCCCCACTAGCCGCCACGTCCCATCTCCTAGCAATCACTGACCCACCTCTGTCTCTGCGGACGTACCCGTCTCTGGACATCCCACACAGATGGAATCGCACACTGTGTGGCCTTCTGCGCTAATTAATAAGCCTTATTTTTCCTTTAAGATAAAAGAACCAACCTTCCAGTGTTCTTAATGGTATCATCTGGTTGATAAAGGATCCGATGACAATTTTTAATTTCTGCATGTGGTGGGGGGCCGGAGGAATCACGGGTGGTCCGGCACGGGAGAAGCCACGCAGGCCAGGGGTCTCCACCGAGGCCCGACCAGCAGCATGAGTGCCACCTGCGGAGTTAGAGACTCGGGGTGGGGACCGCTAACGGGAACTGATGGCCTGGACACCTCGTGGTAAATGTCAGAAGACAACTGGGGGGCAGGTCCGCTGGGCATGTGAGGTCAGAGCGAGCCCGACCTCACGAGGTCTCACAGGAGTAATAGGAACCGGCAGCAAGGCCACGGGGACAGACGGCCCAAGGCCCAGCACGACACCCCCCTGTGTGCTGGGGAGGGAACACGGAGCTGGCAGGAGGCCCAGGCCTCAGACACAGGGGCCCCACACCCGCCCGCACCACCCTCTCCGGCCCCAGGCGAGCAGGACACCCCACGTGCAGGGTGAGGAGCCGGCGAGTCGGTGACGGGGGGCTGCCGACTCGGGGGCCCCACTCCGCGAACCACTGCCCTGAGGACATGGAGGACCCCACCCACGCACACCGTGACGTGGGACCGCTGTGGACAGGAAGGTGCCGTGTGAACAGTTTCGACTGTGGAGAAGGACAAAGAATGAGGGTGGCGATGGGACACGGCCCGGCTTTGGGGGCAGAGACCTGCTCGGGGCGAGAAAGGACACAGCGCAAAATCAACAGGCGGCCAGCACACGCGGTCCGGGAGGAGGCCCAGGGGGACGCGGGGCGCCCGGCCCCATCTGTCTGCCTGTGCGCCCGTGCACGCGGGGGCCGGGCGGGGGGCGGCGGCCAGGCCAGCCCGGCGCGGCCCCCGCAGGGCGGGCATCAGGAAGGGGAAGTACTTCGCGCAGCGGCAGCAGAGAACCCGACCGGCCGGTCCACCGTCAGCCCCGCGTGTCTGCACGCCCCCCGCAAGGGGAGAGCAGGGTGGCGACAATGGAGTGCTCACCCGGCAGGCTGCAGGAGGGCGGTGGCTGCCAGACCCACCAACCATGCCCGAGGAGAGGACCGGCCACGGCCGAGGGCCCCACGAGGGACACGGAGTGCTGCGCCCAGCCAGAGCCGTCACAGGCAGGGGGGCCAGGCACTGCCTAGTGAGCTGGGTCTCTAGCCAACAGACTTCAAAGAAGCAGCCAAAACAGGGGTGCCCGGGGGGCTCAGTGGGTTAAGCGTCTGACTTCTGCACAGATCATGGTCTCATGGTTGGTGAGTTTGGGTCCCGCACCGGGAAAGCACAGACCCTGCTTTCAATCCTTTGTCCCCTTCTCTCTCTGCCCCTCCCCTGCCTGCACTCTCTCTCAAAAATAAACATTACAAAAAATATTAAAGAAAAAAACAGAGGCCAAACAAAGACAGAAACGTGGAAGCACTCTCTGGGCCACTGGAGGGGCCGGCGGTAAGACACAGGGAGACTGAAAAACAGAACACTTGCGTCCCTAGACCCTCCTGCTAGAGCCCTGATCCCCAGTGGAATGGTCTGGAGACAGGGCCTGTGGGAGGTGATGAGGGTCAAGTGAGGTCGTGAACGTGGGACCCCACCCACCATGGGATCAGTGGCCTTGTGAAGAGGACGAGGGGACCGAGCGCTCTCTGTCACACAAGGGCACAGCGAGAGGGTGGGGCTGCCAACCGGAAGTGGCCTTCCCCAGGCACCAACCCGCCAATCCCGTCATGGCGGCCGCGACCCTGGAGCGGGCAGGGCAGCCAACCTCTGAACCCAGGTGCCCAGCACGCGGGAAGACGGCTGCAGCCGGGAGGGCGGGCCCCTCTGCCCCTCAGGACCAGGTGCAGACGCCCCCGGAGCAAGGGAGCGGGCTGCGTGGGTTTAAAGTCCAGGGTTACCGCACGACCCTCAGCACCAGTCCTCCCGCCACGGGGCCCTCCCCCACAGGGACCCCCTCCACAAGGCTCTGAGAAGGAACCAGACCCCTGGGAGGGGGCCGATTCCTGGGCCGGGGCAGAGAAAATGCAAGATGAGCGCAGCAAAGACGTGTCCAAAAAAGGGGCGCAGGCATGCCAAGGGCCCAGGACAATCCCCAGGAGCGCTCCCAGTGGCCAGCTCTGGAACACGAGTGACAGGGTACTGCTCACAGACTAGTCGCCCAGAGATGGCGCACACACCCAGGGGCCACATGGAGGCTCGATGTCCGGGAGCAGGATGCGGGCAGGACCCGCAGCTGATGCCGGAGTGGTGGGGGCGTGGAGCGGGGTGCTCCTCCACCAGAGCGCTGCAGGCCAGCCCCCCTCGGGCCACAAAGCCCGTGGGCTGACTGAGGACCAGGGTCCCTGACAGCCTCGATGCGCCCTCGTGGGGGGAGAGGGGAAAGTGGCAGCCACGTGACGGTGGCCAAGAACACGCGAGCACTTCTGACGCCACACCAGGGCCCCCTGCAACGACAGGCCAGCTCGCGCAGGTCACGGCGGGCGCTGGCCCCCCCTCAGCACGAGGGGCCGTGGAAGCTTAGAGCTGAGGACACACGACAGCACAAAGGGGACCCCGGACTGGGCCTGAGCAGGCAGGGATCTGGGAGGTGGAATCACAGGTCTCTTAGCACAAGCCCCGCTCTGATCCTGGGGGCACAGAAACGTTTCAATTTGTGCAATGCGCTTTTAAGTCTAAAATCCCTTCCGAGGAAAGCGGGAAAAGTTGCACAGGCAGGTCCGACCCAGGAGCTCCCGCACGTGCACGGACCAGGAAGTGCGGTCGGGGCTCACACGCACTGGGGCTCGCACACGCGAGGCCACGGCCAGCACGGGGGTGTCCCTCAGCGCCCCCACCCCTCCCCGGAAGGCCCTCCCAGTCACCTGCCGTCCTTGGACTTGGCAGGGGCAGCACAAAGACACACAGCACACCTGGTGGGGGGGGGGTGCCGGCAGGCCCAAGTGGAAGAGCGCGCAACTCCAGATCCCAAGGTTGTGAGTTCCAGACCCATGGTGGATGTAGAGATCACTTAGAGAGAGAATCTTTGTGGCACCCGGGGGGCTCAGTCAGTTAAGCGCCTGACTTCAGCTCAAGCTCATGATCTCATGGTTTGTGAGTTCAAGCCCCTCATGGGGCTCTGTGCTGACAGCTCAGAGCCTGCGGCCTGGTCTCCCTCGCTCTCTGCCCCTCCTCCACTGGCACTCTGTCTGTCTTAAAAATAGACATTAAAACATTTAAAAAAATTTTTTAAAACCAACAAAAAAAATCCTTGAAGTCTTTTCAATGTGTTAACAATTCCAGGAACTTTCTGGTACCTTTCCCCAGCTAGAATCCTCAACTCCAAGAAAAAAGGAAAATGTGTAACATAACATCCACATTAAGGAAGGTATCACAGTCCAAATCTGTTTAAACATCTCAAAACTCAATGTGAACAATTCGCTGTTTTAATAGTCACCTTAAATTTCATCCAGAAACTTCCCTCTGACAGGCCCAGCCTGCCCGCTGAGAGCAGAGGAGAGACCTGGGACAAAACGAACGCTCATTCTTGACCACTTTATTTATTTTTTCAATGACTCATTTATCTTTGGTGGGGAGAGACAGAGTGCAAGTGGGGGAGGGGCCGAATCCGAAGCAGCTCCTGGTTCTGAGCCCTCAGCCCAGAGCCTGACGTGGGACTCAAAGTCTCGAACCCAGGAGATCATGACCTGAAGTCGGGCGCTTACTCGGCTGAGCCCCCCATGCGTCCCCCCTTGACCGCTTGAAAACAAAGAGCGCCACTTCAGTCTGAGCTCACGGGAAGCTCACCAGGTCTGTTCTCCACACGACCAGCCAGCTGGAGGATAACGAAAGCACTGTGACCAGTTCAGAGTAAGCAGGAACTCGAAAAGAAAGGCCACATCTACAAATAAGAGCAAAACACAACACAACATGGCTGGGAGAGGAGGGCATCAACCAGCCCTGGGGACCGGCCAGGAGGGGGACGGGAGTCAGGACCCGGCCCCCAGAGCAGCAAGACGACCCTGGGAGCCCCCGGGCGAGGCTCTGGGAGGGGGGAGCGGGGGCCGGGGGTGTGGCTCACGCTTATCCTCAGGCCGGGTGCAAAGGGGGGCGGGGTGAGAGGCTGGGGACCAGGGCAGGTTGCCTCGAGCCTGGGCGAAGACGGCGGGACCAGGCTGGCAGAGGGCACGGTTCAAACGTGGTCAGCGTGGGCACTGAACCAAGTGCGGGAAGTGCTGGGCAGGCAGGAAAGACAGAACCCCGGGGCAGGTGGATCACGCAGCCTCACGCAGAGCTGCGCGGGGAAGGCAGTCCTGCAGCTCGCAGCCCTGGCGTCTACACGGCCACCGGGTGCCGCCTGGGGTGCACCCGCCCTGGAGCTGAGTAAGGGCACAAGCTGCCACCACATAGGGAGCATGGCCTCTGCAGAGAACAGCAAACGCGCTCCCAGGAGCCACACAGAAAGTTAGGTCCACTCATCACTGCTTTTGAGCTTCACTAGGTTTAAGGACTAAACTTAATAAGGCCCCCAAAATAAGGTCACGCTGCAACAGGGGCCAGAACGGGGCAGCGGAGGTGGGGGCTGAGCCTGGCGCTCTGGGAAGGCCTCCTAGCAGCCCAGCCGGTGGCCACGACTCTCTAGGAGGGAAGGCTCCGCCCTGCCACCACCTCCACCACGCCCCTCTCCCCAGCTACCTCTGCAGGCCTCGGGACAAAAGAGGTTGCTCAGAGGACAGGGCCCACCTAAAAGCACCGCGCCCACCAGACGAGCAGCCCCCTGCTCTTCGGGCGGAGTCCCTGCCGGCCAACGCCTCCCAGCCGCACCGCGCCAGGCCTGCGGTGTGGCCCTCAGCAAACCGGCAGAAGAACCGACGCCCAAGCCCCTGGAGCAGGAAGAGCCACCCTGGTCCCACAAGACCGAAGTCCGGCTGGAGGAGAGAAAGGCAAAAACCCAGGAGGGCGTGAAGAGAGGTTGAGAATGGCGGCCGGAGTCGGGCACCGGCAGGCCTGGCATCACGGATGCCCACCTGCGGAGCAAACCAGCCAGAGGGCCGGGCTGGGCCCGTCACACCTTACTCCGCCGCAAACTTGGTCCCACACAGCCCTGCATGCTGTGCTCTGTGGACGCCAACGACCAGGGGGTCCAGCTCAAGGAGCCCCCACAAGAGGAGTCTAGAGCTATGCCATCCTGGTATCAGCCACCGGCCACCTGGTGCCGCAGACCTCATGACCTGGTCCATCCATGTAGGGGACCGCCCCTTGGCCATGCACAGGAGCAAGGCGCCCACAACCTGCCGCCCCGCAGATGAACCCTGAGCACGCAACGCTCAAGGAGGGAACCAGGCTCAAGAGGGGTGTGAGTCCACGTGCATGACTGTCCAGAACAGGCCCGTCCACGGAAGGGAAGGGGGCTCATGCGTGTCAGGGGCCGGGGTACCCGAGGGAATGACTGTTGTGGCCAAAAATTTCCTTTGGGGTGATAGAATGTTCTGGAAGTACAGGTGGTAACTGTATCACCCTCTGAACGGACTGAAGCCAGTGGAATTGCACTTCAGATGGACAGCTGATGCGGTATGTGTTACACTGCAATAAAACTGTTACCAATAAACAAGACCCACCGCCGCCACCCCTCACCGGGCCTCGTGGCCCCTCCCGCGCCCACCCCTTTGTAGGAGAGCAGATCCACCCGCAGCGAGCCACATGCAAACCACGGAAACGGAACCCTGTGAACCACTTGAATCACATCCCCGCAAAACCGCCATCCAGAGAAGAAAGACCTGGGAGAGACAGTACCAGGCTGAGCCGTCCCGAGCTCCTGACGTCCCACAGGCCACACGCCCCCCTCGCCCCACCACAAGCCCCGGAAGCCCTGTTCCCCAACTCCTAGAAAGAAGCTTCAGGCTTTTAAACGACACAAGTGTCATCTGGGCGGACATCCTTCACGTGAAGGCTTGCCCCCGCCCACCTGGAGTGAGTCTAGTGCCCACTCACCCCCACGACCCACTGAAGGGAACTCAGGCTGCAGCTGCTCCAGAAATGGGGAAACTGAGGCTTAGGGAGACTGCTCGATAAAGCCCAGAGTCCCTGACCTCCCGACTCCCACTAGCAACACTCCAGGGGCTGTGCACCCAGAAGAGGGGCTGGTCCAATGCAGGGGAGAGGACCTGAGAGGTGCTGAGGGGTTGCAGGCGGAGGATAGAGAACCTGGTCAGGGAGAAGAGCATGGAGCAGGAGACAGCCAGGCCCTGAGGGGCGCACCAGAGCCACGTGTGGGCTGCACAGCGGCAGACACATCCCGGGACCCCCCCAAAATGCAGCAGGTCCTCAGCAAACACCAGAATGAGTGCTATGGGCCAAGTCTAGCAGGAGACCCTGCTGGGGAATGAGTAGGGATAGCTCGACGGGACAGAGAAGGCAAGAGAGAGGCTTCTGGAAGTACAGCCCTGAGAGACGAAGCAGGAAAGTTATTCCCGCAGCTAGGGAGACCAAGACACCCTGGCAGGGGGTCGGGAGAAGGGAGGAGCTTCCCAGGGGAGGGGCATGGGGCTCAGGACCCCCTTACTCCCAGGCGCAGACCACTGGTACCCCATGGGTCCCCGCATTCAAAACAGGACCCTGGGACACCTGGCGGCTCAGTCAGTTGAGCACCTGACTCTTTTTTTTTTTTTTTTTTTTACGGAGCCAAGAAAGCCTTTATTGGGATCTCGCTCAGGAATCGTGAGGTTCCGTGACTCCAGGAGTGGGGAGTCAGACTTCCGGTCTGGTCCTGGGAGGGCAGACCACCAAATAGGGGCATTTCAGAGATGTAGCGGGATGGAATAGGTTGCCTCCTCAGTCTGGGTGTTGGGAAGCTGGGGCTTCATAATTGGCTGTTTTCAAACTGGCGCGGGACCTTCCAGGTCTTTTTGGTGTTATGGGACAGCATCAGGTCTCTGGCTACTTCCTGCTGAGATGGGGGCGGCATGATGATCTGGGTTTGTGGTCGGAATGAGAGAGTACCAGTGAACCAGCAGCAGGTAGGTAGC
>NC_043711.1:1243723-1269860 GCF_006229205.1 Suricata suricatta | reverse complement strand
GGCTCGCCCGCACGCACGCACGCACGCACGTCCTCGGCTGCCCTCGGCTACCCACGCCGGCCAGACGCGGGGACCCGGGGAGACCCCGCGGGTGTGGGATGACAGGTTCGAGCCCCGCCCCTGCAGGAATGGGGTCCACCCTCCGCACCTCCCTCCACCCTCCTTCCCGCCGCCGTAAAACTATAATTCCTAGTTAAGTAGGAGGGTGGGCTTCCAGGCCTCCGCCGCCGCTCGGAGTACCCAACTCGCCCAGGAAGAATGCAGCTTGTTGCGTACCCACTGGGCGCGGGGCCCTGGGCACTCGTTAGGGACCAGGGGGAAATGTCCTGCCCTAAGGGAGCTACGCCTTCCGCGAGGAAGGATCACCCAAAAGAGTGCTCAGTCTCCTGCGTCCACTACATTACTCCACCTGTAGCCGGGAGCTGCTTTTTCAAATTGGTGGACTTTAGGTAAATGACATGGTTAACCGCTGCGGCATGGGTGGGTCCCGTCCAATCAGGTGACGGTCTTTAAGAGGAAATAAGTAAGGTTCCCCACAAGGAGGGACCTCTGCAGTAGTCTTCAGACTCCAGCTGCAATATCAGCTCTTCCCTGAGGCTCCAGCCTGGGGGGGATTTCTGACTTGCCAGTCCCCACCCCCTGAGTCACATGACCCAATTCCCGAAACTAAAAGTTGATAGGATAGATAACATGTGTAGTACACTTAGTATGTACACACCTATGTATTTGTGTGTGTGTCCATATACATGTATATATGAAAGTGTCTATTTACAGGTGCGTGTGTGTGCATATGTGTATTATACACACATACACATGAGCATACTCTATGCACATGTTAGCTTGTACACCTGTATATTTACACGTGTGTGCATATATCATGCCTGTATGTAACATACATGTGTTGTATATGTGTAGAGTGCATGCGCACACCCACATGTCCCTGTGTGTGTGTGTGTGCACACGTTCTCGGCTTGTCTGGAGGGCCGTCACGAACACAGACCCGCGCCGGAACTCAGCACCTGCGGTGCCGCCTCCCTTTCTTCCATCTCCCTCAAGTGTCACAGCCCCCCGGGAGGGCAGTGATGGCGTCAGGGAGGTGCAGTGACCTGCTCAAGGTTGCACAGGTGGAAAGGCAGAGCGCTGGCAGGGGCGCAGCGCAGCAGGGCCCACACCCCGCGGGGGCTTCTTGCTGGCACGTGGAGGGAGAGAGGCAAGGTTCAAAAGACAAAGTGTGGTCGCTTCCAGCCATTGGAACCTCCAGACCAAGGCCAACTCACACAGGGCATTAGAAGTCTGGACAGTGGTCACCCCGGGGCGAGAGGGGTCACACGGGCACATTCCCCTGGAAAAGCATCCATTGTGCACTTTTTGTATATCTATCAACAAGAAGCTTTTTATTCTTTTATTATTTTTTAATGTTTATTTGTTTTTTTGAGAGACACAGCGTGAGCGGGGGAGGGGCAGAGAGAGAGAGGGAGACACAGAATCCGCAGCAGCTCCCGGCTCTGAGCTGTCAGCGCAGAGCCCGATGCTGGGCTTGAACCGGTGAACCTGAGCCAAAGTCAGATGCCCAACCGACTGAGCCACCCTGGCGTCCCAATAAAAAGCCTTTTAAAAGCAACTTCTCCTGGTTGCTATGCTAACACTCTGGAAGGTTGGGGGAGGGGAGCAAAGGGGTAAGGAGGCCAGAGGGTCACCCAGGCTACAGGAAAGGAGGGCTCGGACGAGAGGCAAGCCTCCCATGGCTCACACAGCCAGCCTGGACTCCAGCTTGCCGAGCTGAGGACAGCCTGCCTGGTCCTAGAGGTAAGGGTTAGGGTCCCCAGCCTGAGGAGCCCGAAGCGCAGAGTCACCCCTGTCCTCCCAAGGAGGACAGCCAGTCACCAGGGCCTCAGGCTTTTTTCAGCTTCCATCCTGTAGGACTTGAAAAAGCCAAAGCCTGTGTCTCAGGAAACGCCCTTCCTCCCTTTCTGTCTCCACCCTCCTCCTCCTCCATCTCTTCCCCTTCCCCTCCCCTCCCACTCTCTCCATTTTCTCCTTTCTGCCCCGAGACCCCCAGGGACCTCTCAGACCCTGACTCCAGCAACCAATCAGAGCGTGGCCACACACACAGAGACACAGATGCTTCCCGTCCCACCCCGCCCCTGCCCACCCCCCACCAACTGAGCCCTGTCTGGGGAAGCCCAGGAGTGTGCCCTTGGCCCAGGGCATCAGCACATGCCCTTCCCTCGCGTGGACTCTTCCTAAGACTCCTCCCTCTGCTATCAGTCCTGTTCTCTGCTCACTTCCTCCAGAACCTTCCTCCACTCCGCAGACAAGTTGGGGTCCCAGATTATGCTTCACGCCTGCTCTATACCCACAGAATTCCAATCCCGCCCCCCTCCCCTCCTGGTGACTTTGGGCCAATCTCTCAACTTCTGCTGTTCTCCTTGTGTGAGCAGCTGAGGCCAGCCGTCCATGCCTCAGGATGTTTGAGGGGGCTGAGTCAGTTACCACAGAAAATGCTAGAACAGTGCCTGCCACATAGAGGTTATTTGCCATCAGCACTGCTGTTGGTACTGTGACGGTGCTTTGTAAGGTGACCCGCGGTCCAGGTTACCCAGGACTATCCAGGTCTTGACTTCGGAAACCCGGGGTCCCCTCCATTCTGGGCAAACAGGGATGGTTGGTCATTCTATCTAGGACTTGTCTTCTGTCCTTGCGCAGCGAGAAAGGAACCCCCCACCTCCCCTCCTTCCTTCATTCACCTACTCGTCTCTTTATCCACTGAGTATTTCTCAAGCATCTGGACATGGCAGGCCTTCTTCCAGGTGCTGGGAGCCGAGCAACCAAAGCAGCAGATGGAAATCCCTGTCCTCATAGAGCTTACACGCCAGAGAGGACAGCAAACAATCAGCTGGTCAAACGGAATCTATGACATGGGAACGATGTCCCCGAGGCCACCCTCGTAGCCGAAGGACGCGGAGACGGGCGGCTTTGAATGCTGGCTGCCTCAGCCCTGCCCTTCTCCCCGGAGCGATCCTGCCCCAGGGACCCCGGGCCGCGTCTGGGGACATCTGTGGTTGTCAGGCTAGGGTGGGGCCAGGGTGTCCACAGTGTCTGGGACACCCCTGCAGAGAACCACCCGGCCCAACATCAGCAGCGCCGAGGGGCAAGGACCCTGTTCCTACATTATTCTGACCTGTTGCCCCGCGCCCCTCCCCCCCCCCCCCCCCCCCCCCCCCCCCCCCCCCCCCCCCCCCCGACCCTGCACGGGCGGGGCTCTCCTGGTGCCCGTACACCCTCAGAGGCGGCCTGCGGTGAGACAGCCGGGCAGGGTTGACCCAAATCTTGGGGACGAACTGATAGTGTGTGTGCCCATCTACCCGGCGCTCGGAGGGGAGAGGGGGCGCTGCCGCCCCCCCCCCCGTGGTGGCTTCTACACCCACCGTGTGCAGCTAGCTCTTTCCAGAGTCACCTCCTCCAGCCACTCTCCTGGTCTCTGTCACAGGTGGAGTTCCCTGGAGTCGGTGCTGAGCACAAGCACTTGAGTGCAGGTTCATGGTTTGGAAGTGCAGAGAACAGCACAGCAGGGGTGGGGGCGGCCGGAGCCCGGAAGAGCCTGTGCACTCTGACACCCCTGCTCATCCTTTGGCTTGGCACCCCCGGGGGTCAAGGAGCTGGGGCGCTCACCCCGACCAGCGTCAGCGGTGGAAGCAGCTGTGAGGTCCCGGGCCCTCCCGGCCCGCCGCGCTCCAGGACAAGTCCTCCCCGCGGGATGCTGGTTCTGGCTGCTGGCATCTCAAAACAGCGGTCACGTCCAACAGAAAAGGTCAGGGCAGCGCCAGGGTCACATCCGGTCCCTGAGTGCCCTGGCTCATCCTCTCCTACGGTTCTAAATACTCCTGGAGGCTTCAGACTTCTACCCACGACTTCAGTCTTCAGCTGTAGAGTCAGCCCCCTGCTGAGAAGGCGCCCCTTCTCAGGGGCACACGAGCCATCCATTGATTGTAGGATGCACCCAGGTCCAAAATTGTGAAGAGGGAAGGAGATGGGCATGTTCAATTCAAAGAGATACATTATTATCTTTGTTACTACATGCTTAAGTTTAGAAGAGTTAAGATTGACAAAAACGTTGCAAAGTTGGCGCAGGATATTGCCATGCACTGGTCTCCCGCCTCCCAGAAGCCCCTCCGTTTTCACACGTTACAGCAGCACCAGCCCCTGATGCAGCTAAAGAGCCAATATCCATACATTACTACTAACTGAAGTCCAAATTTTATTTGAATTTCCTTGGTTTTTCTCTAACATCTTTTCCTGCCCCTATGTCCTCTGGGCTGTGACAGCTTTGGCCCCCTGAAAGTTTCGAGGAGGACCAGTTAGGCATTTTGTCACTGAATTTGTTTGTTTTTCTGATATTTTCTTTTCTGTCTTTTTTTTTTCTTTTTTAAAGTTTAACTACCTTTTTCCGGGCCCTGGGTGGCTCAGTCGGTTAAGCGTCTGGCTTCCGCTCAGGTCATGATCTCACAGTTAGTGGGTTCAAGCCCTGTGTCCAGCTCTGTGCTGACAGCTCAGAGCTTGGAGCCTGCTTTGGATTCTATGTCTCCCTCTCTCTCTGACCCTCCCCTGCTCACGTTGTCTCTGTCTCTCAAAAATAAATAAAAAACATTAAAGAAGAAAGGTAAGTTTACCTACCTACTTTTGAGAGACTGGGAAAGAGAGAGTGAGCAGGGGAGGGGCAGAGAGAGAGATAGAGGGAGAAGGACTCCTAAGCAGGCTCTGTTCTGACTCAGAGCTCGAACTCAAGAACCGTGGCATCATCATATGAGCTGAAATCAAGAGTCTGATGCTTAACCGACTGAGCCACCTGGGCGCCCCATTTTTCTTCTGGCCAGTGTGGGGTTACGGGGTTTAGAGTAGGGGGCCCCGAACGGATAGAACACCTTCTCAGAAGGTACACACTTGCTGCAGACAGGCCTCTGACCCGGATGTTGACTTTGATCGCCTGGCCACTATTATCTTTTACATCTGGTGGACCTTCCCCTCCCCCAGAGAACCAAAATTAAAGAGACTGACAATGCCTAGGGGTGGCAGGCGTGGAGAGCCGCTAGAACTGCCACGCATTGCTGCTGGTGACCCCGACTGGAGCTGTCACTTTGCAAAGCCGTTGGCCGGCCTCCCTGGAGCTGACCACACACCCCACGCCTCTGTGACCCCCTCCCCACTGTGTGCCCAGGAGAAATGTGTCCAAGTCCACACTAGAAGCCTGCACTAGGGCACCTGGGTGGCTCAGTGGTTAGACATCTGACATCAGCTCAGGTCATGATGTCACTGTTTGTGAACTCAAGCCCTGCCTCAGGTGGGCCCCTCTTGCTCTTTCTCTCTGCCCCTCCTGGATTCTCTCTCTCTCTCTCTCTCTGCCCCCAGCTCACTGACCCTCTCTCTCTAATATATTAATAATAATAATAATAATCAAAGATAGGACTGAAATGTTCACAGGGACTTTATTTACAAACTCCAATCCCAGGAAATGATTTTTAAACAGGTTTTTTCATTTTATTTCTTTGAGAGAGAGAGAGAGAGAGTGGGAGGGAGAGGGGCCCAGGGAGGGAAAGAATTTTAAGCAGACGTGGGGCCCCTTCCTAAGACCCTGGGATCGTGACCTGAGCCAAAATCAAGAGTCAGACGCTTAACCTGCTCAGCCGCCCAGGCGCCCCTTGGAAATGATGCCAACGTCCTTCCAGAGGAGTGTGCGGAACGACGTGCGCATAGGCACGCGAGGGGGGCACCACGCAGCGCCGAAGAGGCAAGAAGTGACGCCCGCGCACAGTGGGTCTCACAGACGCGGTGGCCTGTGGGTCAATGGTCAGGTAAAGGCGGTGAAACAACACGAAAGGGACTTCCTTTTTTTTTTTTTTTTGAGCAGTTAGTTTGTTTGCTTGTTTGTTTGTTTAAGTTTTAAATTTTAATTCCAGTGTAGTTACCATACAGTGGTATGTTAGTTTCAGGGACGCAAGGGAGCGGCTCGGCAATCCTCTGCGTTTCTCACTGCTCACTAGGTGCGCTCCTGACCTGTCCCCAACCCCCCTCCACGAGAGGGACTGCTTCTTAACTCCAGGGGTACAAAGCTCAAAACCAGGAAAATGAATGAACAGTGTTAGAAGTCAGGTACAGGTTGTCTCTAGGGGCTGGGGCGCTGACTGAGGAGGGGGTGACACGTGCCACCTTGTGGTCCGGGTGCTGGCGACTTGGAGATGCAGACGGAGAGGGGGAGGGGTGCATTAAGCTAGAGTCACTCGAGATCTGTGCACTTGTGTCTGTTTTGTACACATGTCATCCCTCATAGTAAAAGAGGAAAGAACAGAATAGGATAAAACCAGGTCTGGGGTGGTGGGAATGTAAAATGCTTCTTGGAAAGCAGTTTAGAGGTCCTCAGAAAATTAAACACCGAGTTCCTCAATGATCCAATCATTCCATTCCTAGGCATGTACTCAAAACAATTGAAAACAGGGACTCAAACAGGCGTTTGCACACCCATGTTCACAGGAGCGTGACTCACGATGGCCACAAGGTAGAAACACCCCAGGTGTCCAGTGATGGGTAAATCAATAAACACAATGCGGTCCATCCGCACACTGGAATATAATCCAGACTCAGGAAGGGGGGACACCTGCCACTGCGTGGATGGACCCGGAGACATGTGCACCTGACTGAAGCCAGACACAGAAGGACACATCCTGCGTGACCCCGCTCACAGGGGGTCCCTTGAGGAGTCCCGTCCACAGAAACAGAGAGTAGATGGTGGGAGCCAGGCATGGGGCTGGGGGGCGGGGGGTCAGTGCTCCATGGGGACAGAGTCTCAGTTCCGGGAGATGGAAAGTTCCGGAGGCAGACGGTGGGGGCGGCTGCACCACAGTGTGTGTGTACTTCACTCACAACACTGAGCTACACACTTGGAAATGTTACAATGGCGACCACATTTATGGGGGTGAGCAATTCATAATGTATATAATTTTCAAATCACCATGTACACATGAAACTAACTAATATGTTAACTACGTTTCCATAAAAAATAAAAATTGTTAATGGTTAAGATGGTAAATGTTGTGTATTTTATCACAATTTTTAATTTTTTAATTTTTTTGATGTTTGTTTTATTTTTGAGAGGGGGGGAGCAAGAGCGATTGGGGGAGAGGCAGAGAGAGAGAGAATCCCAAGCAGGGTCCATGCTGTCAGCACAGAGCCTGACGTGGCGCTTGAACTCACAAACCGTGAGATCATGACCTGAGCCAAAGTCAGACACTCAACAGCCACCCAAAGCCCCATCCCAATTTTTAAAAAAGTGCTAGCAAATATAGTCATAACACCCAGCTTTCCAGACAAGCATAGGCTTCTGCCCAGAAATATAGAACCCTCTGAGAGTCTGCATTCCCGTTGCATCCAGCAGATGAAACTGTGGAAAGATGTCCTCAGGGAGAAAGGTTTACACGATCTGTGATGTGAAAAAAGCAAGGGGCAGATTAGCGTGCTGAGCAAGCTCATATTTGTATTTACATATATACGTACATACGTAAACACGCTTGTATGTAAGTAGGCTCTTTCCGGCTCACAAGAAACACGTCGCAGTGGATGTAACCAGAAGGGACAAGCAGTATATTGTTGGAGTCTCTGCCTACAATGGGCCTGTGCACGTCCACACCCTTTGCCATGGGGCTTTGTAGGGTCTCCCTGTAGAGCTGTCAAAACATGCATCCCTGCTCTGTGACCTCTAGGCTTCGCAACGTGTATCAGTCACCCACTGCTGCGTAACAAGCCGCCATGAAACTCAGTGGCCTCAAACAGCCATCGTCATGTGGGGCCCTCCTTGCCCTGCAGGTTAGCTCTTCGGACCGAGCCCAGCTGGACAGCTCTCCCGCTGGTCTTGCCTGGGATTTTTCACACACACGTGACCATTCAGTGGATCAGCAGTAGGCTGGTTGGTCTAAAGGGCTTTAGGTGGGCTGGCTCATCTCTATTTTCTGGCCTCATCCTCCAGCAGGCGAACTCATGGTAAAAGGATAAGAGTGAAAGCTTCCAGACCTCTTGAAGATATTTGGGAGGGCTTTAAGGGCCCATACTCTCTCCTCTCTCCTCTAAGGAGAGCTGGCTTAGGGCAAGGTCTAATCCAGTCCACCCCTTATTTTTGTAAATAAAATTTTATCGGAAACAACCACACGCATTCACTTACACATCATCTAGGACTGCTTTTCCACCACCACTGCACGGCTGAGCTGTTACAGCGAAAGTTCTGCCGCCCTGGTCCTCTACAGAAAGTGCGCCAGCCCTGACACAAGACGTGACATGTGCCTTTTGGAATCAGCTGCCTAACCATGCCTGCCACGCTTGCACCGGGCTGGGGCTAACACCCCTGATCCCCAAAGGTAACAGAAAGCTCCCGAACATTCTCCTGCCAGGTTCAGCCCCAGGAACTGTGGTTTGCTGACCGCTGATTAGGATGACGGGGGCTCACAGCACGGGAAGCTGCGGATGACCTCTCCCTCCTTCACACTGCACAGAACCCCGGACCCCGCGGGTCCCCGACCCCGCATCCCCGTCACACAAATGTTTTCTTCAAGTGGAAATTTGGCTTGTGACCATTTCAATTATGCCGACAGCATTTATGACGGTTCCCCCGACAAGGCCCATAAGCAAGAATTTTTTTTTCATGGTGGGGCCCCTGGGTGGCTCAGTCAGTTAGGTGTCCGACCTCTGCTCAGGTCCTGATCTCACAGCCTGTGAGTTTGAGCCCCGCGTCGGGCTCTGTGCTGACCTCTCAGAGCCTGGAGCTGCTTCAGATTCTGTGTCTCCCTCTCTCTCTGCCCCTCCCCTGCTTACACTCTGTCTCCGTCTCTCCTTCTCTCTGTCTCTATGAAAAATAAACATTAAAAATTTAAGGGTTTTTTTCATGCTAAAGACCAGCATGCACAAAATAGCATCTGGTTGGCAGGTGCTTTGGAAAATCTCAGTGAATTTACCAACTTTCCCCCAGCAGGGAAATTGTGGAGCTGCTGGCTCCTGGGGTCCCCTTTAAAGTCTCAGAAGTGACAGCAGTCACTGCAGGGAAGTGAAGAACTATAGGTTCCTTTTGTTCCAGGATCAGGCCACTGTCCCCTCTGAACCCCAAAGTTTCCAAGCTCCCTGCAATGGGACTTTGTTTGGCAACTCAATCATTTCCAATTATTGAGCACTGACTGTATGCCTGAGCTAAGCCAAGCACTTTACACACAGTCTCACTTGACCCTGCAAGGACCCCAGGAGGAATATTCTTTCTGTGTCAGTTTCCTGTGGCTGCCCTAACAAAGGCCCACAAATTCAAACAACATGCATTTGGGGCGCCTGGGTGGCTCAGTCAGTTGAGTGTCCGGCTTCGGCTCAGGTCACGATCTCACAGTTCATGGGTTCAAGCCCCGCATCGGGCTCTGTGCTGATAGCTCAGAGCCTGGAGCCTGCTTCCGATTATTTGTGTCCCCCTCTCTCTGCCCCTCCCCTGCTCATGATCTGTCTCTGTCTCTCAAAATAAATAAATGTTAATAATAAATAAGTAACACAAAAAATTTTTTAAAAACAACACACATTTACTATCATATATACATTATACCTGGAGAACCTGATTAACACACTGGGCTAAAATCATGGTATCAATAGGACCTTTCTCCCTTCGGGAGGTTCTAGGGAAGGATTCATTTCCTTGCCTTGTCCAGCTTCTAGAAGCTGCCTGCATTCCTTGGCTTGTGGCCCTTCCTCCATTGCCAGACCCAGCAGCATCTCCCTGACCATCTTCCACTTTTAAGGAGGCTTATCCTGGCCTTGGGTCCCCCCAGATAACCCAGGACAAACTCCTCATCTTAAGGTCGGCTAAGTCACAACTGCAATTCTATCTACGACCTTACTTCCCTTTTGCTGCATAACCTATTCATGTGTCCCAGTGATTAGGATGTGGACATCTGTGGGGGGCATTTATGTACATGCCATACTTTATAAACATTCCATTTGCAAGTGAAAAAAAATCACTAAGGCTTAGATGGGGTTAAGGGACTCACCTGAGTCACGAGCAGCTAGTGAGTGGCCAAGCCGCGCTGATCCACAGCAGGGCTACTAACTAGCGCTGTCACACACGGGACACCACGCGTCCGTGGGCGGGAGGAAGGCAATGCAGAGCTGAATACAGAGTTTGGAAAAGCGGGAACCAGTCTCTCAATGAGTGAAATGGGCAGAACTACTGGAGGGCACCACGACCCCACAGACAGGTCCCTGCGCTCTGGGGGTACACCTGCTTTGTGCCTTCAGCCCTGCCTGTGGCATTCTCCCCACCAACTTTGATGGGAGCTGGACGCTGCGCTCTTCCTGGGCGGCTCGGAGCTATCCATGGTACTGAACCCCCCCATCCTTACCCCCACCATCACGTGCCTGCCTGGCCAAGCTTTGGGGTCTCTGACGTTCTAATGCCTGCTTTGTCCCGCTAACTACACCCCAGGCTCTTTATTTTTCTCCAGGTCCTTACTTGGCCTCGAGTTGGGGAATGGTGGGGCGTCAGCCTTGAAATCTAGGGCAGCCCAAGAGCTTAGAGCTTTCCTGGAATCTCTAAATATTTTCACATTCGGAGAGTCCCAACGGGTGTGCGGTACGCAGATCTGTGACTGAAGAACACCCACCCTTTAATGACACGCCTCATAGGAATTTTGCAAAATCACTCCTGGACAACATCAAAGGTCCCCAAGTTTTGGCTTCAAATTATACCGGTTGGTTTGAGCATGCTAATTGAAAACAAGGAGGAGCAAACAAAAACAAAACTCTACTGTCTTCTGTTATTTTGACCACACGGCAGACTCCAGGGGCCTTCTGGTCAAGCACATAGGATTCTTGGAGTCCGTTGTTGTTGTTGTTGTTGTTTTTAATCATGGCAAAATACACATACCATGAAATTTACCAGTTTTAAAAAATGATTATTGGGGCACCTGGGTGGCTCAGTCGGTTAAGTGGCTGACTTCAGCTCAGGTCATGATCTCACAGTTCGTGGGTTCAAGCCCCACATCAGGCTCTGTGCTGACCATTTGCTCAGAGCTGGGGGCCTGCTTCTGATTCTGTGTCTCCCTTTCTCTCTGACCCTCCCCTGCTCATGCTCTGTATCTCTCTCTCAAAAATAAATAAACATTAAAAATTTTTTGAAAGAGTATTTATTTATTTACTTTGAGAGAGCGAGCAAGCGTGTGGGCGAGAGTGGGGGAGGGGCAGAGAGAGAAAATCCAAAGCCAAGCCTGTGCTGTCAATGCAAAGCTGCCCTCGGGGCTTGATCCCACAACCATGAGATCCTGACCTGAGCCGAAATCAAGAGTCAGATGCTCAGCAGACTGAGCCTCTCGGGCTTCCCTAAAATTTGCCATTTTAACCATTTTTAACTGTACATTTTAGTGGCATTTAATACATTCACAGGGCTATGCACCCATCACCACCAACAATCTCCAAAACCTCATCTTCCATTTTCCAAATAGAAATTCTCTCCCCACTAACCACGTAACTCCTCCCCAACTCCCCCCTCTCCAGCTCCCATCATCTACTTCCTGTCTCCAGGACTTTCCCAATAATATGTTAAGTTCCAGGAGCCCGTCCAGGGGACTGCATCGGATTTAGTAGACGTGTCTTCTTAAGCTCCTCTTGGCTGAGACAGTTTCTCAGGCTTTCTTGTTTTTGATGACCTTGACAATCTTGAGGCATGCGGATCAGGCACTTTACAGAATGTCTGTCCACTGGGGCTTGTCTGGAGCGATGGGTCTTAGGGAAGAAGAGCAGGGAGGGGAGGGGTCGCCCGGTACCGAAGTCCCGCTCTCAACAAGACACGTCAGTCTTATTAATCTTGACCCCCTGTTTGAGGTGTGTCGCCAGGTGTCTCCGCTGTAAATTTTCTCTCCCCTCCCCCTTTCCATCCTGCGCTTGCTGGAAGGACATCGTCACACGCAGCCCACACTGGTCATTTGGAAGCAATGTCCCCCTCCTTGAAGATTGAGTGTTTATGTGAATTGCTTTGAACCCTTTTGTCTGGGAGGGCTATTTCCCCACTTATTTCTTTAATAACTTATTTACATCAAGATGGGGTCATAGATACCCATGTTATAATTGGGGGTTAACCCAATATTGCTTTATGTCGTTGTACAAATTGTTTCAGTTTCAGGGAACTGGAACTCTTTCAGTTGGTTCCTTGTCCCGTTGACGTGCCCCATCTCTGTAGTGGATTTTCCTGGAACTTGCTGTTAGTACGAGATGCTCCAGGCCCATGGTGTACATTTCCTCAGTCTAGAATCAGCCCTCTCTCCGCAGAGCCCGGGTTCTTTTTGCTGGATTACGGTACTAGAAACCAAGGCCTGGGCGCTGGGTGTCGTGGACTTTTGCGTTACACGTGACAGGACACAGGTGTATGGTGTGAGTCTACGCAAGCGCTTCTGTTCAGCACATTGGCGTGTGGGACAGCGCTGTTCTCTAAACTCAGAGTCTGTCAGAATCTTCGCTATTTTCAGTCTCACTGGTGGGAATACAACATCTTGCTCTTGTCTGAAGGGTCTGAACCCTCCAGGTCACTTCCACCCAGAGAAGGCGGCTGGATTTCCAAACCAGGTGCAGAGCATCTAGGCTGTCGAGATACAACATTTCACACAACAGATTCCAAGGAAACAGGGCCGTGCGTCCGCATCTAAGCCCAACTTAATGCCAGCCTCTTCGCTCATAGCCCTGCCTAGCTTTGAGCCCATCCAACGCCACTGCATGTAAATATCACCTAAACGATACTTTTCCCATAAATCTTCTCATCTGTTTCCTTCTTTGGCGAGACACTCCATTCCTCCTCTATTACGTGGTCTCATGCTGTGGCAAGTTAATAAACCAAACTCTCTGGAGCCACAGTTGTGTCCCTGGAGATGTTGAGATGCACTTTAACAAGTGCAGGGGGTGGTGGTGGGGAAAGGCCGTGTCCAAAACACGGAGAAAGAAGCTGGGATTAGCAGTTGCTAATGTCAGATAAGCACTCGGTAGCTCTGAGCCACAGCTCTGGCGTGGGCATAATGAGGTAGGTTCGTTCATTGTTCGAACTTCCAGGGGATGTTGTGCTACTCAAAAAAAGGAGAGAGAAATGAGACGTGTTTCAACTTTCCTCTTCATGGGAGGAGCGAGAGGAAGGGTCTTGGGGAAGAGCAGGGGTGCAACATGGGTGTGGGCAGGAACGGCCAGGAATGACAACCCAGAGACGTGGCCCCCACACGGGGAGAAAAGTCCTCCCTAGACTTCTCCCTTTGATTGGTTCCTTCTCTCCTGCCTATAAACTGTCTGCAGTGGAGAGTCCCTGGAATTAGGATTGCCAGATTTAGCAATTAAATATACAGGGTTCCAAGTTAAAGTTGAATTTGAGACAAATAATGGACAATATTTATAATGCAAATATGTCCTGAATATTTAATGGATCATGCTTACACTAAATGAAGTTCACTGTTTACCTGAAATTCAAATTGAATGGGCAGTCCTGTGTCTTAGGTGGCATGCCTACCCAGAAATCCAAACACCTGCCAAATACACGCCAGCCTGTTGGGGGAAATGACTCCAGTCTCCTCCTGAGTAGCCATATTTATTATCATGTGACAGGGTCATGTGGTCACACTTCCGTAACAAGGATTGGCTCCCGAGCCAAAGCAACCAGCCATAGGTTGGGGAAGCAGCCTATCGGCTTGGTAGGCATTGTAGCCAATAGAAGCGTTGGACAGTGACTTATGGCCCAATCAGAGCTTCCCTCTGTGGGAAAATTGCAGGTGGATCTCCTAGGTTGAATGTGAGTTCAAATCCATTTCTGCCCCTTGGCAGTTGTCTGTCTGGAGGAAAGCCATCAGTCTGATTTTTGTATGGACCCCATGTGGGCATTATGTGCAGTCCTATAGATGAAGCTTGTAGTAAATGCTCAATAATTATGCCAATTATCATCATTACAACTACCAGTGTCTGTATAATTAACACCTTTGCTCTCCCTTCTCCCCATAAGTTAGGCCGGCAGGGAATATCATGACCCCACTGTACAGCTGAAGAAACCAAGGACGGGGATCCGCTGTTGGGCTGAGTTCCTGGTGGAGCGTTGGCTGGGACCAGCCCCACCCCCACCCCGGACTCCGCAGCCATCGCCCTGGAGGCCTGGCTCCCGCCTCGGTTGCCACCTCACCTGGCATCCTCCCAGGACCACAGGTGATGCAAGATGATGGGGTCATTGCTGGGACTGCCTCTCCAGCTCCCAGGGGACTGAGACAGTCGAACTGGGGTGTCTGGGGGCTGGAGGTGCCAAATCATTCACGCAGATGCCCGGTCTAGCCCTAGGGACTCCGCACCTCACAGGGAGAAATGAAAGGCGTTTTCTCACTCTGAACCTGAGGACTCATGCTCTGCCACCGACCAGGACGCTGGGTGCCACCTCTGTCGCTAATATCCATGTTCCTTCCCCTCCAGCTGGGGCTGTAACAACCATTCACGTGCGTGTATTCACTGAACGCAGGACAAACGAGGGTTGGCAGGAATATTATAGCTCTGGATTGTCGGCCATGGCCGCAGGGATGGGCAGTTCCTCCCACACTTCGGAGACCTGGCATCATCTACTAAACGTAAACATACACTTAGCCCTTGACCCTGGACGTGAACCCAGGAGAAGTGAGAGCACTGATCCACCAAAAACCATGCACAAGCGTGTACATCATTTAGGTAAATTACACATCATTCGAATGAAAACCTTCTGTGCTTAACAGACTACCACGGAGAAAATGAAAAGGCGACTCCCGGAATGGGAGAAGATAGCGCTGTATCAGGGATCTGATAAGGGACTTGGATCTTGAACATATAGAGAACTCTTACAAGTCAACAATTTAAAAATAATCCAATTGGGGGGCGCCTTGGTGGCCCAGTTGGTTAAGCATCCAACTCTTGATTTTAGCTCAGGTCATGATCTCACTGTTCGTGAGTTCGAGTCCCGTGTTGAGCTGTGTGCTGACAGTGTGGACTCTGCCCCTCTGTTCTTCCCCTGCTCACGCACATGCACATGCGCACGCGCACTCTCTCTCCAAATAAATAAACTTAAAAAATAAATTATAAAAATAATCCAATTGAAAAATAGGAAAGATCTAATAGACATTTCTCCAAAGAAGATATACGAATCGTCAATGAACTCATGAAAAGACACTCAATGTCAGTAGCTGTCGGAGAAACACCAATCACAATCACAACAAGCTATTGCTTCACACCTACCAGGATGTGTAGAATCAAAAAGACGGTAATATCAAGTGTTGGAGGGGATGTGCAGACATTGAAACACCTCTACATGGCTAGTGGGAACATGAGACACAGCGACTGCTTTGGAAAACGGCCTGGCCGTTCCTCAAAAGATTAAACGTAGAATTACCGTTAGACGGTAGCTGTGGAATTACCTAGCCATTCCACTCCTACGCACGTGCCTAAGAGAAATGAAAGTCTGTGTCCACACCAAAACTTGTACATGGTCCACAGCAGCATTTTTCATAATTGCCAGAAAGTGGAAACCATCCAAATATCCGTGAACAGATGACTCGTTATACACACACTGGAAGGAACGGTGCTCAACCAGGAGCCGGAGCCAGGCGCTGACCCGCGCTACCCCGCGGACGGACGCCGAGTGGGCGCCGCTCGGGGAAAGAACCAGACACAAAAGGCCACACAGGGTGCGATTCCGTTTCTGTGAAACGTTCAGAACCGGCACATCCACAGACAGGAACCAGGTTAGTGGCCGCCAGGGGCTGGGAGAGGAGGGAGTTTTGTTGCTTTCTTGTTTCTGTTTTGTAGTGATGAAACGGTCCTAAAATTAGATAGCAGTGATGTTTTACAGCTCTGTGGCTGTACCAGAAAGCACTGAGCTGCACATTTAAAGGGGTTCATTTTATGGTACATTGTTGGGAGCTGCCGAGGGGCTGTGTGAGGGAACACAACAGTACGTAAATTATAAATTGTGAAATAATAAAAACATGCGTATACATTGGTCTCTGTCCCCAGTTCCTATCTAGAGCCCCTAAAACCCTTGCAGTTTCCTAACTGATAAGACCACAGGGAACATCTTTTGTTCTTCTTACTGTGTCTCTGCCCTCAGTTCCCGACCCTGAGCTCCTAGATCTCTTGTCATTTCCTGGGCGACAGAAGTATCTTTTGTTCTAATGAGATGACTTGGTGGGCTCCTGGATGGGCGTGGTCACTGCAGAGACCTTGATCAGAAGCTTGGAGCTTTCAGGGGCGCCCGGCTGGCTTCGTGATGCAACTCTTGATTTTCGGGTTGTGAGTTAGAGCCTCACATTGGGTGTAGAGCTCACTTAAAAAATAAAATCTTTTTTTAAAGTTTATTTATTTTTGAGAGAGAGACAGAGAGGGAGCACAAGCAGGGAAGGGGCAGAGACAGAGGGAGACACAGAACCCAAAGCAGGCTCCAGGCTCTGAGCTGTCAGCACAGAGCCTGACGCGGAGCTCGAACTCACCAACTGTGAGATCGTGACACGATGCAGATGTGCTTCTTTGTTTTATTCTTCCATATTCCTAACCCCTCCCTGTTCAACGCTCTATCAGGTGAGGTTGACATTTTCCTAATTGTAGGAAGTGTGTCCCTGCCCCAGGGAGATGGGATGCCCCGGGCTTGCTCTGGCCAATAGGATGCTCACAGACGCTCACAAGTGCCTGGGAGAGGAACACGGCCCTGGGGAGCAGCCTGGCCTCAGGAAGGCGGACAAAGCCATATGGCACCTGCGAAGAGTCGAAGTCAGCTCACAATGGCTCACAAGTGCCGACTGTTATATAGTTAGGGATTTTGTGACCTGGGTTTTAGACACAGCCAGTATTAGAAATTAAATTAGGGGCACCTGGGTGGCTCAGTCCATTAAGGGTCCAACTGCGGCTCAGGTCAGATCTCATGTCCGTGGGTTCGAGCCCCACGTCGGGCTCTGTGCTGACAGTTAGCTTGGAACCTGGAGCCTGCTTCCAGTTCTGTGTCTCCTCTCTCTGCCCCTCCCCTGCTCATGCTCTGTCTCTCTCTGTCTCAAAAATAAATAAAACATTAAAAAAATTAAAAAAAAATAAAACAAAGGTAGTCGATACTCAAAACCCACCATTCCTAGTGGCTTTACCATTCTCTCAGTTTTATTTATTGCATTTTGTACATAGTTTTATTGGACCCATAAAAATAGATTATATATATCTCCAAGTTTTTTATAGGTATCGTGCCTGTACTGTCCCCCATAAATTCATATCTTAAAACCTAATCCCCAACGAGATCAAATTTGGAGAAGGGACCTCCGGGAGGTGATGGGGCGTGCAGGAGGAACTCTCAAGAAGGGGGTAGCACACTTCTAAAACATGGCCCCAGATCCAGATGCTGCCTCACCCATCCTGCCACATGTGGACACAGAAGAGACCGCTGTCCACGAGCCAGGAAGCAGGTTCTCACCAGACACCAGACCTGCCAGCACCTTGACCTTGGACTTCTCAGCCTCCAGAAGTGGGAGAACTAAACATTCACTGTTGATACGGGCCCGTCTCTGGTATTCGTGTTACAACAGCCCGAAGGGACTAAGTGTGCAATGGTCCACGCATGTCGCTTTCCAGCTCCGTATTCAGCGATGTTCCAAAGGTCGATTGAAAATCAGCTCCAGTGAGAGTATTCACACCACAGAGATCGGTGAAGGTGACAGCCCCCCTCCCCCTCGAGACATGTTAAACACTCACCAGCGCACCGTGCCTGGGGTACCGGCGGCGCAGCACAGAGCTTGGACCAGGCCAGCCAAGACACAGTTAGCTCTCCTCATGCCCCGCTGACTTGGGGATGGGAGCAGATGATCAGTGTCTAAGCCACTGAGCTTTGGGGTAGTTTGTTACTCAGCATTAGCACAACACTTGCCAGCTAATACATCAGGTGTTCACCTTACTGGACTGAGAGAGCTTCAGAGCAGCGAAGCCAGGTACAGATGAGAAAGTCTGTGGATGGTGACACGGTTAGCTGCAAAGGTAGCTAGGAGCAGGAAACAAACCTGAGACCTGGGTTCAAATCTGGCAAATTAAGAGCTGTGGGGTTTCGGTTAATTGACCTCACTTCTCTGAGAGAAAATTGAGATGACCCTCACCCATGATCTCTAAGATCAAAATAGAGGCAAACAAGGGGGACACGGCATAGCACTCAGTGAATGCTCCTGCAAGGTGACGCCAGTTGTCCCCGCCAAGCTCACCCTCCCCGGCCCCTCTTTGCTCGCCCTGCTCCAATCACACCCGCTCTCTCTCTCTCTGTTCTTCCATGCTAAGTTTGTTCTAACTATTCACTTTGTCCTGACATCTGCCTGGTCATTTCCCCCAAAACTTCCCTCGGCCATGACCTTGTCCTCCATCTCTGTTCAGTGCCAAAGCCGGCACACAGTAGACACTCAGTATGTTGTTATTGAATGAATGAACGAATAGACAGAAGGACGGACAGATGGGAGGATGGACGGACGGACGGATGATGGGTGATGGGTGGACGGACGGACGGATGATGGGTGATGGGTGGATGCACCGATGGATAGATAATGCATGGATGGATGGGTTGTTTACGGATGAAAGAAGCAATAGGGTTGGAGCTGGGATCAATCACGTATGTCCAAACCTCTGGCTAGACGCCAAGCTGGGGGCTCCAAGCCAAGATCATGTCAGAGAAGAGTGGCCCCTGCTCTGAACCTGGCCAGCGCCGCTCTCTGCTGGAAGTCCCAAATATTGCAGCCAGTTCAACAGAACCTCAGGTAAAACTGGCCCTTGTCAAAACCATTCTTCAGTACACTCTGGATCACAAGTCCCACTAGGATCTCACTGGGCTGAAACCCAGGTGTGATCAGGGCTGGTTCCTTCGGGGCCCCAGGGAGACCCTTCTCACGCTTTTCCTGTCTTCCAGAGGCCCCGCCTCCTTGGTCTGAGGCCCCTTCTCCATCTTCACAGCCAGAAGATGAGTGTGTCCAACTCTTTGACTCTGACCCTTTGCCTCCTTCCCATGAGGACCTCGTGAGGGTGCTGCCCTCCTTCCCCAATGGCAGTCCCTGTGTCATCCTTATCTCAGGGTCCTCGTCTATAAAATCCCTTTTACCATCTGAGGTGACTTATCCATATGAGATAAGATAATTCACCTTATGAGATATAAGATATAGATAAGTCACCTCAGATGGTAAAAGATTAGGACATGGACATCTTTAGGGGCCATTATTCTGCCAACTACAGCATCCAGGACATACTGGTAAGTGAAGGCAACAGATCAGCATGCTCTCATGTTTTCTTAATGCTTATTTCATTATTTTGAGAAAAAGCAAGAGAGGGAGAGAAAGAACCTCAAGAAGGCTGTGCGCTGTCAGTGTAGAGCCTCACATGGGGCTCGATTCCATGAACTATGAGATCATGACCTAAGCCAAAATCGAGAGTCAGGTCTAACCTCTCAGGCGCCCCAGCATGCTCTCATTGGTGTGAAAATCCATTCACCTCTCAGTGGAAGAGGTAGAGACCAATGTGCAAAAATGGAGAGAGAAAGATCTGGAAGGGACATACCCAACTGCTAAGCACTGTTAGCACTGTTTTCCTCTGGGAAGAGGATGCTGAGGCATGAGGAAGACGGGTTTTGGATAAGACCATGAGATAGAAAAGCCAAAAGATATGCAGCGTCCCTGCAAGTCTGAGCTCAATAGATGTAGTAAACACTAAAATATCAGAGGAAAAACAGGATGAGAAACAGGATATTACATAATCTCAAAATATCTCCCCAAAGATATGTATTGGTAAATGAAATATCTCCCTTTAGATATTATCGGTTAGGGAAGGGAAGCAACAGATCGGCATGCTCTCACGTGAGTTTTTCTTTATGTTTATTTATTTATCTCGAAAGAGAGAGAGGGGCAGAGAGGGAGGGAGTGATATTTCGAGGTTTTCCAGATATCTTTTGTTAATATTCACTTTAATTACATTATAGGAAACTATTGTGCATGAATTCAATCATTTGTATGTATTACATATTTCATGACCCATTATTCAATCATCTTGATGAATATTTCATGTGCTTTTGTTTTTATTTAATTCATTTATTTTTTATAGCTCCATGTGCTTCTGAAGAGAATGCACATACTGCTTATGTTGGTTGATAGGGTTGTTCGAGTCTTCTACATCTTAACTGATTTTCCACTTACTCTACTAATTATTGAAAGAAGGATTTTATATCTCATGTCATATTGTGTATATGCCTATTTTTTCTTCTCATTTCAGTCAAATTTTGCTTTGTGTATTTTGAACATAGTTATTAGGGGCATACATGTTTAGGATTGTTATGTCCTTTTGATGAATTGACTCCTCCAATATATTGTAATCTCCTTCTTTATCCATGGTAATATTCTTTGTTCTGAATTTTTTGTTTCTAATAGAAATATAGCTACTCCGGATTTCTTAGGATTAGTGTTCGGATGGTGTATCCTTTTTCCATCTTTTACATTTTTTTCCTGCCAATGTAAAATCTGCGCCCCCCTCCTCCACTGCCACTTGGAGCATTCCCCTCCTCAGCTTTAGTGAGGCATACTTTACATACAATTAAATTTACATGCTGTAATATTACAGTTTATTAAGTTTTGGCAATTTTTAAAGAATTTTTAATGTTTTTTATTTATTTAAAAATATTTTAATGTTTTTTATTTATTTTTGAGAGACAAAGAGGGACAGTGCAAGCAGGGGAGGGTCAGAGAGAGAGGAAGACACAGAACCTGAAGCAAGTTCCAGGCTCTGAGCTATCAGCACAGAGCCCAACACGGGGCTCGAACCCACGAACCCTGAAATCATGACCTGAGCTGAAGCCAGATGCTTAACTGACTGAGCCACCCAGGCGGCCCATGTTTTGGCAATTTTTATAGTTGTATAACTATATCATAATCACAGTATAAAAAAAATTCCATCATCCCAAATCTCTTTCTCCTTTGTAGTCAACCCTCCCCTCATCCCTGCCCTCAAGGTCACCACTGACACGTTTTTTGTCAATATTGTTTTGCTATGCTTTTTGAATTTCATAGAATGGAAGTAGACAGTATGCAGTGTTTTGAGTCTGGCTTCCTTCCTGTGCTATAATGTTTCTGAGATTCACCCAAGTTGTTGTACGTGTCAGTAGGACATCTCTCACTGTTGCTGAGAAGGAGTCCGTGGGATGGACATACCGGTTTTTTTTTTTCTTAATCCATTCATCTGTTGATGGATACTTAAATTGTTTCCACTTTTGGGCTATTATGAATAAAGATGCCATGATCCTTTGCATACACGTCTGTGCTTGGAAATGTGTTTTAATTTCTTTTGGGTAAATCCCCAAGAGTGGAATTGCTGGTGCATATGGCAAGTGTATCTTTCACTTTGTAAGAAACCACTAAACCATGTTCCAAAATGGTGGTGTCATTTTGTGTTGACTCCAGCCACGCCTGAAAGTTCCAATTGCTAAGCATCTTTGCCAATACTTGGTGTTAACAGACTTTTAAGTTTATTCTTACTAATAGATACATTGTGATAAGCCACTGGGAAACTTTTCCTTAATGAACTAATATAACAAGTATCTTTTCATGTGCTTAGTGGATGGATAGCTATAATCTTCTTTGGTAAAGTATCAGCTGTTTAAATCTGATTTATTTAGGGGCACCTGGGTGGCTCAGTTGGTTAAGCCTCCGACTTCAGCTCAGGTCAGATCTCACGTTCGTGTGTTCAAGCCCCTCATCAGGCTCTGTGCTGACAGCTAGCTCAGAGCCCGGAGCCTGCTTCCAGTTCTGTGTCTCCTCTCTCTGCCCTTCCCCCTCTCATGCTCTGTCTCTCTCTGTATCAAAAATAAATAAAACATTTAAAAAAATAAATCTAATTTATTTAAGAAATTGTGTGGTTTATTTTCTTATTATTTCTTAGTATTTTCTCTTTATTTGTCATTTATATACTGTGAATACTTTACCCAGGTGGCTCTTATCACTTTCTAAACATTTTCTTCAAGAGCATTTTTTTACGTTTTGGTAAACTTAAAAACTTTATTGCTTTCAAAAAAATGGTTTGTGCTTTTTGTATCCTAGCAAAAAAAAAAAATTCATGCCGAATCAAAGTCCTAAAAACTTTCTCTGATGATTTCCTCCAGAAGTTTTAAACTTTTAGCCTCTACATTTAGGTCTGAGATCCATTCTGACTTATATTTGGGTACATACATTAAGAGTAGAGACGGAGAGCACCTGGGTGGCTCAGTCGGTCAAGCATCTGACTTTGGCTCAGGTTATGGTCTCACGGTTGGTTTGTGAGTTTGAGCCCCACGTTGGGCTCTGTGCTGACAGCACAGAACCTGGAGCCCGCTTCAGATCCTGCATATCCCTCTCTCTCTGCCCCTCCCCCATTCATACTCTGTTTCTCTCTCTCAAAAATAAATAAATGTTAAATAATAACAATAATAAAAAGAATAGAGATAGGGAGACTGGCCAGCTCAGTCAGTAGAGCACACAACTCTCAATCTTGCCATCATGAGTTCAAGCCCCATGTTGGCTGTAGAGATTCCTTAAAAAAAAAAAAAGATTAAGGACAACTTTTTTTTTTTTTAATTTTGATATTCAGGTGTTACAGTGGCATTTGCTGAAAAGGCTATTGTTTTCCATATTGAGTTATTTGGCACTTTTGTTGCAAATCAATTAACAATACGACTGTGAATCTATTCTTTGGACCCTCTTTTGGGTTTTTTTCTTATTGTCTTGATTACTATAAGTTTACAATAAATCTTAAAAACAGGTCGTCCTCCAGGGGCGCGTGGCTGACTCAGGTGAGAAAGCATGAGACTTGAAGTCCGGGGCTGAGTGTAGAGATCACTAAAAAATAAATAATCTTTAAGAAAACTCCAGAGTCCTTTAATCTTGTTCTTTTTTTAAATAATTTTTTTTGAGACAGAGAGAGACAGCACATGAGCGGGGAGGGGCAGAGAGAGAGGGAGACCAGAATCGGAAGACAGGCTCCAGGCTCCGAGCTGTCAGCACAGAGCTCAATGCGGGACTCAAACCCATGAACGTGAGATCATGACCTGAGCCGAAGTCGGAGGCTCAACCAACTGAGCCGCCCGGGCGCCCTTGTTATGGCTAGATTTAAATCTACCACCTTGCTATTTGCTATGTTTCTGTTTTGTTCTTTGTAATCTTCTTCCTCTTCATTTGTCTTATGTTGGATTGACTATTTCAAGATTAATTCTATTTTTACCCATAATTGTTTTGATTTGTTTAAATGTTTATTTTTGAGAGAGAGAGAGAGAGAGAGAGAGAGAGAGGAACAAGCAGGGGAAGGGCAGAGAGAGACAGAGAGAGGATCTCAAGCAGTCTCTATGCTGCAGCAGAGAGCCCGATGTGGGTCTCAAACTCACAAACCACAAAATCATGATGCGAGGCAAAGTCAGATGTTTCACTGACTGAGCCACTCAGTTGCCCCTGTTTTATTTTATTTTTTAATTTAATTAATTTATTTTTTAAGTGGGCTTCATGTCCAACATGGAGCTCAGTGCAGGATTTGAACTCACAACCCTGGGATCAAGACCAAGATCAAGAGTCAGATACTGGGGGCACTTGGGTGGCTCAGTTGGTTGTGTGCCTGACTCTTGGTTTTGGTTCAGATCCTGATCTCATGGTCATGATCTCAGAATCGTGAGACTGAATCCTGTGTCAGGCTCTGCGCTAAATGTGAAGGCTGCTTGGGACCCCCCTCTCCCTCTTCCTCTGCCCCTGCCCCGTTAGTGTTCTGTCTCTCTCTCTCTCTCTCTCTCTCTCTCTCTCTCAAACAAAAAAAGAGTTGGATGCTTAACCAACTGGGCCACCCAGGTGCCCCTTGGGGCTCTATTTATACGCGTGTTAGATTCCCTGATATCCTTGTGCAGGTCACTGAGGTTCTGTTCATCCTGTAAGCATTTTTGTCCTCTGTGCGTTTCACTTTAGACGGTTTTTATTATAAAATTTTCAATTTCATTAGTAATTATTATAAAATCTTCAATGCCACTAGTCATCTTCGATTCCCCAATGTCTACTCAATTGCTAATTTCACGCTGGAAGCATTTTTCATATCGCATTTTTTTGGATTAGAAGTTTATGTTTTATTCCCCATTTCTCAGCCACTGTTTTTTTTTGCCTGGTCTAGTAGAGCACCACCATATGCACCTGCAGTGACATTCAAAGACTCATGGGGACACCTATGAAAACTTATGAGTTCTTTCTCAAGATAGCTCTCTGCTCTCTGGTACACTGCCCTGGAAATTCTAGCCATCTCCGCCTCTGTCATCTTCTGAAACCATTGTGCTCTATGTGGGTTTTCCCTCCTGGTCACTGTCTGGATGTGGCCTGCAGGCAGACCCCAGGAGCAACTGTAGGGCTCCTCTGTTCTCCCCTTCTCTCACGGGTCATAGGGGTCATAGTCCTGCACTGCCTATCATGTGCGGCCTGAAAACCATTGTTTCATGTATTCTGTGCGGTTCTCCTGCTATTTAGGGTGGCAGGGTAATTTCCATAGTGGTTACTTACTATTTTTTTAACAGCTGGTCAGGAATCAATTGCATGTATATGCCAGAACTTACGGATCCTGTCTCCAGTTCTCCTCTGTACAGTTGGGTAACCTCTAAGGAGTTACTTCATTCTTTTTACTATAGGTCAGTTTTACCTGTAACTGAACTTGACATTAATAGAATCGTATCACGCATACTCCTCTCTGTGGGGCTTGTTTTGCTCTACATCGCGTCTGTGCAATTTATCCATTTTGTTCTGTGTATTAGTAATCTGTCATTTTTCACTGCTGTGTGGTCTTCCATGGTATGCTGGTTGCAAAGTTGTGCGTCCATTCTCTGTTGATGGACATTTGGGTTGTTTGGAGTTTTGATGGATAGAAATACGGAGATTGCGAACATCCTCATCTGAGTCTTTGGTGGATGTATTTTTGCACTCTTGCCAGGAACAGTAGTGAAATTTCTGGGGCGTAGGGTCTACATGCTATCTTTAAAGCACACAGGCAGGAGTGCCTGGCTGGCTCAGTCGGTGGAGCAGGCGAATTTCCATCTCCTGCTCTTGGGCTCATGCCCCGAACTGGGGGTAGAGTTTGCTTAAAAGCCAAACCAAACACATACGCCAGACAGATTTCCAGTGCAGTTGTGTAGTGTTATATTCCCACCTGGAGAATAAGAACAAAAACCCAGCTGCTCCACATCATTATGACCCTTGATCTGTCGTTCTTTCTCATTGCAGCCATTCTCGGAGTGGTAGAGGCATCTCAGGGTCTTTAAATTGGCGTTTCTCTGATGACCAAAGAGATAGAGTACCTTTTGCTTTACATCTTTTGGCCACTGGCGTGTTTTCTGTGTGTGTGAAGTGCATGCCACATTTTAACTGGGTTGGTTTTCTCTTCGTGATTTGTAGAAATTTTTTGTTTTGCTCTGCTCTTGTGGATAGCAGTCCTTAGTCGGATGTGTATACATTGCAACTATCTCATCCCAGATGGTGGTTTGCCTTTTTGCTGTGGTAGCGGTGCATGCGGAGGGCGGGCGCCGCTTTCTTGTCGCCTGGCACCCAGTAGGCCCCCACGAATGAGTGTGGAGCGAACAGCCTCACTGGACCCCCAGCTCCGGGCCTCCATTCCCCCACGTGGACTTGTTATTCCGGTCCTGCTCCTGTCACGGGGTTTCGTGAGACGCGCGGGAGGCACCACATCCGCTCCCCGCTGCGTCGGGTTTGAGGCGTCTCGAGCAGTGTCAGCTTTCCGATTCAGTAAAGGCGGAGCTGGCTGAATTCCTTCCCAGGAACTTGCCCGAGTAGCTCCACGTGGGAGCCCCGCCCACAGCAGGCCCCACCCACAGCTGTCAGTTCAGCGACGGGGCAGGGAGAGCGATCCTGGGGGGGCGTGGTTAGAACACGAAACTAGGAAGTAGGTGGAGTTCCGAGGGCCGCTGACCAATGACAGAGAAGAGCCCTAGGCCGGAGGGGGAAGAGGCGAGGCGGACGGAGAGGGCGTTGTCTGAGTTTCCATTGGCTGGGCGCCGTCGCCAGGGAAACGTGGTGGCCCGGAGGTGCAGGGGCGGGGCCCTTGGGGG